>NC_091749.1:75289126-75344126 GCF_043380555.1 Nothobranchius furzeri
CAGAGGTAATAAAGCGGTAGATATGATGTTTCACAAGGTGCTGCTAGAGTTATGTGAAATCTTACTTCTGATTTTACTATAAAACATAATAATAATCAACTTCTCCTCCATGTTTGCTCGGAGGTGTACGGAGCATCCTGTCCGCTCATTGGTCAGTGAATGAAACCTCCGTTGATTGGTCCTCGTCCGAGCGACAGCGATGAAAAGTTGAAAATATTTCAACTTTCTGGGATCGCGTCGCTGGGCCCCCTGTGCACGACACGTGCACAAGCACAAAATTTCACACGCATGTTTTTCGCCTTTCGCTTAGTAGGAGGGAGACCCGCGATCATCGCTTTGTCGCGCACGTGTCATTGAAAATGAATGGAGGAGAGACGATGTGGCCTCCAGTGTGTCGAGCCCATTAGTCTGTTTTATTAAACTAAATAAGTTAAATAAGTTTCAGCCAACCATAGGTAGGACTGAAAACACCCTTTATGAGCTTACATGAGCCTAATAAAGGCAGCTCACCTTCACCAACAAGAACCAAGGCATTTAGAATAATTACTTAAACCGCTGCTAAAGTCTTCATACCTGCTGTAGCGTCATGAAAGTCCTGTTGTTGACCTAAAGGTCATGCTCTGCTGCGTCTGCTCGAGCAGAGACAAAAAGTCTCTGACAGGCTAATCTTCATGAGACAGTGGCCAAGGTCTTTCATGCACTCTGCTCATCTGAACTGCTTCACTTTTGTTACCAAGCGAAGATGAAGAACTATTCTGACAAACACATAATCAATAACTGTTATTGCCAATAATAATGTGAGCCCAATGTTCAATCAATCTGTGAAACGTTTCTGGCTGGGCGTGGTTTTCTGTGGTGTTTGTATAAACCCTCTTTTACATGTCACATTCTGATTCGCCAGTAAACCAAAATATGACCGTTATAAAAACTCTCCCACGCCACCTTTTCTTTAGTTTAAAGCGTTCTAGAGAAGTCTTGGACCGGCCATCCGGACTTCCTCTTCAGCCATAAAGAACCTCAGACAAGCTGGATAAAATCTGTTGCAGTTACACCTGACCACAACGGTTCCTTCAGAATAAAAGCTGAACCTCACGACCCCTTCTAGGACTCGGAGATGCCAGTGATAACCTGTCGTGACCTGGAAGCATTCCAACACTAGTTTGGTCGGCACCGCTGCTTTTCTACCGGCTTCGGTACCAAGGAGGGTCCAAGAGAATCTAGACATTCTGGATCTGATCGGAGGCTTCCCCTGGGGTACGTAGACCGACAGATGGCGTCTCGTGTGTGTGATAAATCTCCTACTAAAGTTTAGAGCGAAACATTCACTCCCACTCAGAACTAACCGCTGCTCCGGATCCGTTGGTTCTGAATAACACACACACACACCATCATCATCCATCACGTCTCACTCCACCCTAGTCCATTATCACACAGAGTGTTTAAGTTAGTCTTGTTTAATTTGTGTAGAAATAAATTTCTTAACTATTATAAACCTGACTCTCTCTCTTTCCTTGGAGTTAATACGAAGTGTCGCTTAATCCCTGCAATAAAAAGTTCTGGTGAAAATATTCAAAGATCCATCAGATTGACGTTTAGTATTTCTATGGAATCTTACATTTAATGGTTCATAAGTAAGATGTAAACTACCCATCCTTTACAGTGTCCTTCCAGAATGTTTTACCAGTTAGAAGGTACCATTAAGCTCAGTCGCCATCTCTGCATATGTAAAGGTCTTACGGAGTAACGTGGATGGGGATGGTTGTACAAATGGGTAAAAAGTCAAAAAACCCAAACTAAAACATCGTCAGGATCCTCTAGGACAGGGAAGACGTGTAGATCATCAAATATAATTCCAAAGTGGAAAAGCAACAGGATCAGGATGAAGCGGGACAAACAGAAACATCAGGAAGGAGTTGTAAAGATAAAAGGAACGAACATTTATAATAAAATCTAGAGTTCTCTGTGTGTGTGTGTGTGTGTGTTATGCTGTCACAGCTTTTGCATTAACCATGCAATACACACCTGTTAATGTAACAGGTGTTACATTAACCCTTTGATGCATAATGGTCACTACAGTGGACAGGTACTCAAAATTGTTATTTATTTATTTTTACTATTAAGCACAGCTGTTGAAGACTTTATTGCATGTGAGCCCCTCCGTTTGGACTTCAGTAAGGCAAGCCAACATATTTCATGTTCAGAATGCACGCTGTCCACTGAGATGGACATTTAATAAATTATATGTAAGTTAAATGTTACAAAAAATATGTAAATATGAAATTTGTTTCATTCACTCCTAAAGATGAATGAAAAAAATTGTTTAAAAAAATCATAGTTGAAGACCTCATTATTCATGCATCAAAGGGTTAACAGGTGTTAATGTAACATTAACATGTGTTAATGTAACATTAACACATGTTAATGTTACATTAACACCTGTTAATGTTACATTAACAGGTGTTAATGTTACATAAACAGGTGTTACATTAACACCTGTTTATGTAACATTAACAGGTGTTAATGTAACACCTGTTAATGTAACATGTGTTAATGTTACATTTACAGGTGTTACATTATGTAACATGTGTTACATTAACACCTGTTAATGTTACATAAACAGGTGTTACATTAACACCTGTTTATGTAACATTAACAGGTGTTAATGTAACACCTGTTTATGTAACATGTGTTAATGTTACATTTACAGGTGTTACATTAACACCTGTTAATGTTACATAAACAGGTGTTAATGTAACATTAACAGGTGTTACATTATGTAACATGTGTTACATTAACACATGTTACATAACGTAACACCTGTTTATGTAACATGTGTTAATGTAACAGTAACACATGTTACATAAACAGGTGTTACATTATGTAACATGTGTTACATTAACACGTGTTACACATGGGAAGGCTTCAGTGTTTTTCTTGCTGAGGGACGTCCTAAACTTAGCTACTGCAGTTGGGTTGCTGAGATAAAAGTCTGACACTTGTGACTGATGACCGTCCTTTTGAAGGTAGCGTAGCTTCCTGCTGGAACACGTTCACCTTTTCTGACCGATGGCCATTATGCAGCCGCTACAGCTTCTGGCTCAGAACACCAGTCAGTTTGGACGCTCACAATACCAACCTGCCTCTGGAAACTTCACTGCCCAGAGGGGGACGTCTCTGTCGTGTCTCTGTGTCCTATCTTCTTTACGTCTACCAGCCAGTCTCTCACATCCCTCCATCTGGTCTATCCTTCCCTTGTCGTGTTCTTTCTGGTATCAGACGTTTGCTTATGAACTCAGAAGGTGGTCTCCTTACACCACAGCCTCTCAGACATCCAGAGCAAGATGCACACACATTAACCTGAAGCTAAGGTTGAAAGCTGAAACAACCATTTCCATCACTCTCAGGTCCAAGTTCAACAAGAGGAGACACGAGACGTGATTCTGTTAGTCAGGCTGCTCCGAGTGCTCCTACCCGTTTTATAGGTCAGCGTGGATTAAAACAAATACGTCAGTAGTATAATCCCTAAATGCATCCTAACCCTAACCCAACAGACTGTAAGAGAGTAAACTTGAGAACATTCAGAGGAGATATGCATGACTGGTTTCTCAATAAAGCAAACTGGTTTATTTGACGAATGCATGTCAGAACTGAGCTTTCTGGTGTCATTCCAGTTTTCTGATCTACAGGAGCACGATGCAGGTGTAGTGACCGCTGGACGACCATTTCCTCTAATAATCAGCTCATTCTCCTCCGTTTAACAGAAATAAGACACTGTTCTTGTTAAATGTTCATGAAAAGAGTCCCAGCGATGTGACGGATCTAAAGCTGCAGGTGGTTTCCATGGTGACTGCAAAAGCAATTAGTTTCCTAGGCATTTTATGATGCAGTGTTTCACCTGCAGCGTCTCATCCAAACTTTCCTCCCGCCTCGTCAGACTGAGCCTTCTAACTGTCTCGTGTTTGTGAGAGACAGGAAATGTGCTGCAGGAGGAAAATCTACCGTTTCTTCTGTTTGCTTTAAATGTTCTGATGTTTTTACGTCAGGCTATGTTTCCTCCTAGATGAAATAGTCATTAAAAATATCATCTTTATTGACATTGTTTGCTTATTTCTGAGCTGCGTTCTGAAGGTCGAGTTGACTTTTTCCAACCTAACATGGCAGTAGCAGAAACGTACCTTGATGGTGGGAAGCACGAGGTCCAAGGCGGCACACTGGCGCGGCGTCAGACTTCTGGCTTCCTCTCGGATGACGTGCTCCTGGAGGGAAACCAGAGGGTGAATCACTGCAGCAGGCTGCCAGCTTTAAGGTGTTTACCAGCATGATGGTAATGAAAAGCAGAGTCCGGTACTAAAGATCGCTGCCGTTTATGAGGAGGAAACATAACCAGGTCCATGGAGACATAAACTTCAACCTCTCCATTTCAAAGTCTCAGCACTTCAAAAATCTATTTCAATCATGAAAAATGTTTTTGTCAATTCTAACTGGAGCTTCCCTGACCTGTGGATTGATTGCAGTAAATAACTCCTGGCAACACGTTATTTCCCAGGAGCAGAAAAAACAATAAATGTTTCATGAAACAGGAAGCTGAAGAAACTCAGAGCCTGATGCAAACGTTGCTGCAGCTAATCCTCCCAGGTTCACGCTTCTGCCTGGTCTCGGTGTTGGCATCATCTTGGTGTTAGCGGCTCAGATGAAACCAACAAACCAGAGTGAAGCAGCTGGCTGCAGCTAAACGATGATGCATAACTCAGACACGTTATACTTATGATGACTGAGTCTTTAACGGAGATTTTAGAAAGCCGGCGAGTCAAACAGGCTCAGCTGATTGTTCCCATCAATGCATAAAAAACAATCAATCCCCAGGAAGAGACTTTTAATTTGAAAAGATGTTTAATTGTCTCAATTCAACTGCACTAAATGCATCCATTCATTTAAATTCATTTAATCCCTGACCAAGTTTTGGACTACTGCTAATAATAATAATAATAATAATAATGACAATAATAACAGCAACAACAACAACAACAACAACAATAATAATAATAATATAATAATATATTACTAATAATAATAATAATAATAATAATAATTATTATTATTATTATTATTATACCAATAATAATAATAATAATAATAATAATAATAATAATAATAATAATAATAATAATAATAACAATAATGATGATAACAATAATAATAAAAATGATGATGATGACACACTAAGTTAAAGCTTTAATAACTAATCTTGAAGAAAATCTTTCATTTTAAGCTTCCATTGAAAAAAATTGGGATTTAATAAATAATTAATAAAATAAATATGTAATAAAGTCTTATTGTTGAGCACAACTTTATTTACTGTTATGATGCCTACATGAACACGGGGACACCTTATTCATGTCTGGTTTTACGAGGATAAAATCTTCTTCTTTGATGCTTCGAATCTCGCTCCATTAGACTAAACGGTTAAATGACCAAATCTGTTCAGACTCATCAAAGATTACCTTCAGCTTGGACAGCTGGCCCAAGTCCTTGGCAGCGCTGAAGATCATCTGGGCTCCCTGTTGCTGAACAAACATTTTAATTAGAACATGAATGAAAACAGATTTTAGAATAAAGGCAGGAGACGAGTGCCCTAAACACACGTACTGAAATATAAGAAATGATTGTTGGTATAGAAAAGGAAATGGGACGTCTGGTTCCAAAGCCAAGAACAAAAACCAAAATGAAGAAGATAAAATGCTACAGGTCCTGGGGAAGGAAAAGTCAGGGCTTCCTCTCCTGTGTGAAGGACTGATGGAGGGACGAGTGGACAGGAGGTGAAGCCCGGGATGAGAAACTCAAACTCACACTCTGGTCGCTCAGCGGAGGAAGAACAATCGTCCTCTCGATGCTGTTGAGCACAATCTTCCAAAGCTCTTTGAGAACTCTCTTCAGAACCGTCTTCTCGCAGATCTTAGCGAACAGCATCAGGCTGTGAGAGGGCAGAAGGAGGCGAGGGCGTTAGGAGGGTGTGTGTCTGAATTAACTCAGAGCTGTCACACATTTTCATTCTCAATACTAAAATTAGACCTGAGCATAAAACCGATGCTTTTCATGTGAGTTAAGTCTCAGAGATCAGAGGAAGGACTTTGTTTTTCCATGTCATGACGAGGATTCCCTCACGGGCCTCTGTGTTCATGGGTTAGGGTTAGGGCGCTGGTACCGTCCTAAAGGAGAGGTACTAGACTTGCCCAGCGATGCCTGACTGACTCTCACAGCAACGTCCAAAACGTGAAGATTCAACAGGCCCGCATGAATGAAACTGGAATTTAAGTAGACAGTGAAGTCAGCCTTCCTTGTGTCCGAGGCAGGAATGTGATTAAACGTGTCCCCCTTAGGAGCTCCGGTCCTTCATCAGCACACTCAGAGATTTGTGAGCTTTAATCTCGTTTAACGTTTGGGTGTGGAAGGCTACTCCAACATGGTTATTGATGTGGCAGTACAGTAGTTAACCCACAGGGCACGCTGGGATCTGTGGGGGAAACCGGAGGATGCACGGGGAGAACATGCAACTCCACACAGAAAGGCTGCAGCCGGGTTTCGAACCTGCAACCTTGCTGTGAAGCAACAGTGGTAACGACTGCACCACCATGCAGCCCAGATATGAAATGAGTTTTCTCCCCAGGGTGGCTGGGCTCTCTCTAAGAGATGGGGGAGAAGCACAGTCATTCAGGAGGGGCTCGGAGTAGAGCCGCTGCTCCTCCGCGTCGAGAGGAGCCAGTTGAGGTGGCTCGGCATCTGGTCAGGACGCCTCCCTGGTGAGGTTCTCTGGGCCCGGCACACCAGGAGGAGAACTAAAGGAAGTAAGTTGAATAAATAAAAGGAGACCCGGGCCGTGCTGCAGAGACTCTCCAGCCTGGCCTTTTTATTCTAGCACAGCCAGTTCCTTCCACAAACCCCAACCCTAGAGGCAGCAGACGCACACAGCAGCACCACAGGTGAGCTTTGCACAATGTGTCTCCTTAGAAGGTGAATGAAGTAAGAACGACATCCTGTGGTCACCTTCGGGAGCTGCAGCCTGTTTTCTAAACACACGGGTGACTCCCCCCTCCCTTTCTGTGGGTTTCACGGCTGCTGTCAGCTACGGATCGGTTCCAGAAGGTTCTGGATGACGAGCCAACACAAGTCACACAGCAGATCCGTTCATTCACTGTAAAATCCAGTTGTTGGTCATTGAAAAAGTAGCTTTAGATACTTTTACGGCCAACTATTTGCTTCTGATGAATCATTAGCATTGTTAGCTCAGCGTTAGCCTCCAGCCGGCTTCACCTGATATTAGAGTAAAACAAAAGATGCCGTGGTTTCTCAGGGCATGAAGAAATAATTTCTGAGTCGCTGTTTTGGTTCTTATAACAACTCTGCAGCTTTTTGTCCGTCGGTGTGGAATTACAAACGTCTGAAATGTTGTGTTAGCTCGCTGCAGATTCGATAAACTCAGAGGTTTAGTAGCTACATGTCGCTTTAGTTTGTTTTAGAGACAAACCGACACCCCAGCCAGTGGAGAATGAATGTGTTTCAGTATAAACTTCCTTCCCACATGTTAGTTTATGACCACAGCACAAGAAAAAACTTTATTTTTACTGTTTAAAACATGTTTTAACACCACATATTTCATAAAAAAGCTGTTGAAAGGTAAAATCTAAATGTGTGTGAAGGCCTACACCACTGTGTAAAACATGGCTTCTCCTTGAATCGATATGGTGGACCTGTAGACGTGTGACAGCAGCAGGCTGAGGCGGGCGGGTAAAACAGCCCTTAGAGGGTGTGGTGTGATGGGAACACAGCTGTGCTGTCTCTGGTCCTCTCTGGTTAGGGTTAGAACTACCCAACCCTAACCCTAACCCATCTGAGCTCGTGTGCATTTAGTGGTTTTAGACGATTCTCTCACGTTTGTAACGCTCAAAGCTAAAGCGTAGCTTTCAGATTTCATACTGGAATAGTTTAGTTTAGCTGGATGAACAAAAGTGTTTACTTTACTTTTATGATTTACCCACTTTTTATCCAGGAGGTCCATGAGAGGTCGTAGGACCGTCTCGGCGTCCATGGCGGGGTTGCTCCCTTTGATGGGCCCTTTCATCTGAACCAGCTCCTGGTTCATCTGCTTCACACAGTCCTCGATGACAGGTTTGAAGCTGGGAGGTGACAACAGATGTTCAGTGTTCATAATCTGGGCTGTGACCGTCAACATTAGAAACTTGGAGATGGTGAAAGCTGACCCCTGCTGTTCACAGCAAATTAATGAAGAGATATTGTGAGCGAGTGTCTTCCCTTCAGAATGAGATGTTTAGCAACTTGCTGTGCTCACTGAGCATGCTGCACGAGGATTTCAGCCAATTAAACCTTCAGTTGACAATAATGTCACGAGACGCTGAGATGTCAGCCAGGAGAAAATGATCTGTTGCACGTAGAGCAGCACTCACCTGGAGCCGAACACTCCGCTGAGTTCGTCCAGAACCGTGTTGAGTTTATTCTGCAGCTCCTTCAGCAGATCACTGGCCTCTGCATCCAGCTGTCAGAGCAGTGGAAAGCAGACCGTTACTTCACTGCTGCACTTATAGCAGCCAACACTCAAGGAGTCTGTATCTCAGCTGTGGAGGGCGTGCTGGAGAAGGAGCGAAGGGGGGGACGGGCACAGAGGAGATGTAACTGCCTCACCATGGCCTCCCACTTATTCTGCCTGCCATCTGTGCTGAGCAGCGCTCTGAATACCAATGCACCGCTCACCTCAGAGCGCCGCCATGATGGCTGTCCACAGAGTCATAAGAGAGGGTGTTAGCAGGGGAGGCTTCTGTGCCCCATCACCAGCTACAGAAGAGACGGAGGCTGCATGCCTCAGGGATTTCCTAATCTCCAGCAGGCTAAAGGAGCAATCAGGTACAGTAATGTTGGACCGTAGCTGTTGGTTGCTTCTCCACTTTAGGTTTCAGTGAATTTTCCACACTAGCTTACAGAAGAACAGCATCAATAAATGATGACAGCTTTTTTTACACCCATGCATGAAACGTCTGCTCTGTGGAGCTCCAGGTGTAAGCATGTGCAATGTGATGGATGCACAGCAATGTTCGTGTTTGTGATTCTGGCTAAATGAACGCAAACCGTGTTTCACCAAACGTGTTGGTAACTCCATGCATGTGTGCAGAGATCACCACACACATGCATGGTGGATCCCCATCAGCACGAAGTCCTCCACCTCACCCGTTCAGATGGCTGATGGCCCAGCTGGGAAGCAGATGTGTAAAGTGAACTTTTCATTATTCTGCATCCATGCCTTCATCTGCACCTCCATCCAGACAGGTTTATGCCTCCATGCATGGAAGACTTTTCTCACCTGGGTTTATTTCACCACCTCAGCGATGGAGAGCAGATTAAAATCATTTCAGAAGAGATGGAAAGAACGGTTCTACAGGCCCTGATGTTTGGCCGACCTTCGCTAATCTTCTGCTTTGTGTTCACAAAAACTACGATTTAGAAATTTTCTCCTGGCAGCGATGCATCTCAGAGGAAGTAAAGTCCCTTGTTGTGAGGTACAACTCTATGCTGGTTCACATTCAGCCTGAGCTGGGAAATGCTTCTCTTGCATCCCATTACATCAGCTAGTTACATTACATTTGTATCCCATTACATCAGCTAGTTACATTACATTTGTATCCCATTACATCAGCTAGTTACATTACATTTGTATCCCATTACATCAGCTAGTTACATTACATTTGTATCCCATTACATCAGCTAGTTACATTACATTTGTATCCCATTACATCAGCTAGTTACATTACATTTGTATCCCATTACATCAGCTAGTTACATTACATTTGTATCCCATTACATCAGCTAGTTACATTACATTTGTATCCCATTACATCAGCTAGTTACATTACATCCAGGGTGATACTGGGAAACAACTGAATGTAACGGCGCGACGGTTTCCAGTTTTTTTAAGTTTAGTCATCTTTTCTTCTTCAAAGACAAAACAATCAAGATGAACGGAGGAGCAGCTGTTAGAGTGCAAACGTCCACCAAAGACTGAGACGCGAGAGTAAATCCTGAAAATGAAACTTCAGGGTCGGGTTCAGGTCTTCTGTCTTCTTGGCACCAACCCTGGTTTTCACCTCTGACCCACCTGGTGGTCACCCTTACCTGTACCTTCGGTTTCTCGCCCTCCTTGGCAGGTCAAGTGGGCTGCTTGTGTGCCACGCCTTTAAACTTTGGGGCTGCATCTTCAGCCCTTTTTCCTCCCTTTCTCACCAAACTCCCCAACTGTCCCGGACACATTTTGGGTTCTTCAAGCACCTCCTTCTGTCACAAGTCATTACATCAAGTCTAAAGTACTGAGGGCATTCTGAGCTGTTTGTTCATTAGACATACAATCCCGTCCCGTTTGGATCACATGGAACACCTGGTTTCTGCACACTAGCTGGCGAAGACCGGCATCTCTCCTCTGGCTGACAGCCTACCAGCTGTAACCCAGCTTGGCTTCACTTTCCTGTTTCAACAGTCCAGTATGGACTCACTGGCAGGTTGTTATTCCACAGAGCAGATGACCCAGAATGACTCGCAGAAATAAACGAGCATTTTGGAGCGGGAAAACAGAATATCTGCAAACAGGGCAGAATCCAAAGTAAAGTCTGATACTAATCTGATGAGATGAGTCCCTGATGAGGCCATAAACGAGTCCTGTGTAGGAGCGTTGGTAGCATCATGATAACAGCACTTGGTAATTGCACTGGCACGCTGCGAGTTTCTTTGCTGATAGAAAACTATTTAGTAACGAGATCTGATGTGCAGGAAGAAAAACACGAAACGGGCTCTTCAAAATGGTTCAAGGTTTTCCAAGAAGAAACTCCAGAAAATTAACCTTTAAAGATCCAATTTTTCATGGAGATCTAAATCTGATTTCAAGGTTGAGTCTTGTACAACTAATGGCTCCATGTTTGGTTCAACAAACAGCTGGATGGCAGTAGGATATCCGCTGAGTGCACAGCTGGACAGGTCCGTGTTCCTGCAGAGATGGGATGGGAACCGCCGCCAGCATGATGGCGGTGGGATCAACAGCCCAAAGTAAATAGCACCAGTCTAAATGAGAAGCAGCAGACGGGAAAAGGATCTGATGATTTTAGCCAATAACGGGGGGTTGGTGAGCTGAAGCAGCCTGTCCAACGTGGTGGGGGACACATGCTGGGGGGTTATGGTGTGAAAAGCATGGGAGCGTGAGGTGAACCAAATGGTAAATGATGAGGAGGGTTGTTAATGAACACACCTTACAGAAGGAGACAACCCCCTCCTCCTGGAGACAGAGAGAGAGAGCAGAGAGGAAATGAGGGGGGACAGAGGACACAACGACAGGAGACAAAACAGGCAAGACAGGTGTTACAAAGTAGAGAGAGAGACATGCACGTCCACTGGAAGACACCAGAGGGGCCGCTTCTCAGGGTAAACACTGATGGAGAGACAGGAAAGAAACTCATCACGATTTCTGTCCCAACACAGAAAAGAGGGTTCAGTTCAACAATAACCTAACCCTGACGCAGCAATAATAACATAAACAGAAGCACGACCTAACCCTGACGCAGCAATAATAACATAAACATGAGCACGACCTAACCCTGACGCAGCAATAATAACATAAACAGAAGCACGACCTAACCCTGACACAGCAATAATAACATAAACATAAGCACGACCTAACCCTGATGCAGCAATAATAACATAAACATGAGCACGACCTAACCCTGACGCAGCAATAATAACATAAACAGAAGCACGACCTAACCCTGACGCAGCAATAATAACATAAACAGAAGCACGACCTAACCCTGACGCAGCAATAATAACATAAACATAAACACAAATTAACCATGAGGCAGCAATAATAACATAAACATGAGCACGACCTAACCCTGACACAGCAATAATAACATAAACAGAAGCACGACCTAACCCTGACGCAGCAATAACAACATAAACAGAAGCACGACCTAACCCTGACGCAGCAATGATAACATAAACAGAAGCACGACCTAACCCTGACGCAGCAATAACAACATAAACAGAAGCACGACCTAACCCTGACGCAGCAATAACAACATAAACAGAAGCACGACCTAACCCTGACGCAGCAATGATAACATAAACAGAAGCACGACCTAACCCTGACGCAGCAATAACAACATAAACAGAAGCACGACCTAACCCTGACGCAACAATAATAACATAAACATGAGCACGACCTAACCCTGACGCAGCAATAATAACATAAACAGAAGCACGACCTAACCCCGACGCAGCAATAATAACATAAACATAAGCACGACCTAACCCTGACGCAGCAATAATAACATAAACAGAAGCACGACCTAACCCTGACGCAGCAATAATAACATAAACAGAAGCACGACTTAACCCTGACGCAGCAATAATAACATAAACATGAGCACGACCTAACCCTGACGCAGCAATGATAACATAAACAGAAGCACGACCTAACCCTGACGCAGCAATGATAACATAAACATAAGCAGGACCTAACCCCGACGCAGCAATAATAACATAAACATAAGCACGACCTAACCCTGACGCAGCAATAATAACATAAACATAAGCACGACCTAACCCCGATGCAGCAATAATAACATAAACAGAAGCACGACCTAACCCCGACGCAGCAATAATAACATAAACAGAAGCACGGCCTAACCCCGACGCAGCAATAATAACATAAACAGAAGCACAACCTAACCCCGACGCAGCAATAACAACATAAACATAAGCACGACCTAACCCTGACGCAGCAATAACAACATAAACAGAAGCACAACCTAACCCCGAGGCAGCAATAATAACATAAACAGAAGCACGACCTAACCCCGACGCAGCAATAATAACATAAACATAAGCACGACCTAACCCCGACGCAGCAATAATAACATAAACATAAGCACGACCTAACCCCGACGCAGCAATAATAACATAAACAGAAGCACGACCTAACCCCGACGCAGCAATAATAACATAAACATAAGCACGACCTAACCCCGACGCAGCAATAATAACATAAACATAAGCACGACCTAACCCCGACGCAGCAATAATAACATAAACATAAGCACGACCTAACCCCGACGCAGCAATAATAACATAAACATAAGCACGACCTAACCCCGACGCAGCAATAATAACATAAACATAAGCACGACCTAACCCCGACGCAGCAATAATAACATAAACATAAGCACGACCTAACCCTGACGCAGCAATAATAACATAAACATACGCACGACCTAACCCCGACGCAGCAATAATAACATAAACAGAAGCACGGCCTAACCCCGACGCAGCAATAATAACATAAACAGAAGCACGACCTAACCCTGACGCAGCAATAATAACATAAACAGAAGCACGACCTAACCCTGACACAGCAATAATAACATAAACAGAAGCACGACCTAACCCTGACGCAGCAATAATAACATAAACAGAAGCACGACCTCACCCCGACGCAGCAATAATAACATAAACATAAGCACGACTTTTTCACCGGAATGGAGGGTAGTGACTGGAAAAGAGTGAAGGAAAAACAGGAAGTTACTGAGGAATAATTAGTGATTCCCAGTGTCTGACAGCAACTTCGCCAATGACATCTCTAACAACAACCAGGGCATCATTATGATTGGTTGTGGTTTACTAAAGCCCCTCCCCCATCCAGTTTAGCGTTAATGTCATTAGAACAAGTACCAGAGGGTGCACAGACCTGTTTTCCACCCATGGACTCGAACATCTTCTCCAGCTGGACACGAAGCTGCTGAATGTTGTTAAGAATGATGCAGGGCTGCAAAAGAGCAAACGGACCAGTCTTTAATGTGTGAGACAGATGTTACACCTGCTGCCACAGGGTTAGGGTTTCCCTGCTGCTGGGACTTTCTACTGTAGAGCTCAATGCAACATGTCAAAAGGAACATCAGAAGGTAAACTGTGTCAGCTCTGATTTCCTGACAAATTCTCCTCACAAACAGCAAAGTCAGCCATGCATGCCGCAACACAACGGGGAGAGAAACACCGATAAGGTTTTCTTTACTTTGCTGACGTTTCGTTTGCAGCTGCAAAACTTCCTCAGAGCTGACGCTGATGGTGGCGTCACTTCCTTCTCCGTTTATCCGTGGGCAACAGAGGACGTTGTCGCCCTCTGTTGCCCGCTCTCCCCTCTCTCCCCTCTCCGACGATGCAGTCCCATGCGTGGTCCAGCGTGTAAACTCCATCGTCTCTGTTCATGGTCCCACATCAACGTCTCCTTATCTCGATAGCTTCTGTTATCCATCTTTTGTATTTTTGTTGTTCGGTGTTTATGACCCTTGTGTTGTCCCAGTCCATTACATGGTTTTCTCTTGTGCAGTGATCTGTTACGGCTGACTTCTTTATTGTACTTTCTGCTTCTTGTTTTGCTGCTCTTGTGTGTTTTCTACTTGTTTCTTTCTCACACTCCTTTCTATGTTCTATTGTTTGTGTGTTGAGTTGGCGTCTGGGTTCTCCTACGTATGTTTTATTGCAGAGTTTGCATGGGATTTCGTAAACGACTCCACATTTAAGTCCAGCTGGTATCTTGTCTTTTGGGTGTACTAGTCTGTTTCTACCTGTTGTGTATGGTTTTGTTGGTGTGTTTATGTTGTGTTTTTTCATTGTTGCTCTTATTTTTTCTGTTATGCCTCTGATGTATGGTAGGGTTATCACTGGTTCTGGTTCTTGTCTTTCTGGGTTTCTGGTTCTGGTGCTTAGGTTGTTCTTTTCTTTCTGTTGTTGTTTTCCTTTGTTTATTGCCCATGTCGGGTATCTGCAGGTCTTTAAAGCGTGTTGTATGTGTTTGTCCTCTTGTTTACGGTCTCTCTCTTTTGTTATTATGTTTGCTCGGTGATATAATGTTCTGATTACTGACATGTTGTGTATGGTGGGGTGTTCTGATGTCCATAATAGATATGGGTCTGTGTGTGTTGGTTTCCTGTATGTGTTTATGTTTAGGGTCCCGTCGGTCTGTCTGGTTATGTTCATATCCATAAAAGCTATGCTGCCTTCTGTTTCTAACTCATAAGTGAACGTTATGCTGCCTGTGTCGTCCATGTTGTTAAAATGTTGTGTTTCTGTTTGTCCTTTTGGTATTGTTATGGAAATTTTATGTTTATTAATTCTTGATCATTGACTCAATCAACTGAATTTAAATGTATTGCTCTATGCGTCTTATTCAGAAACACCCACACAAGCCACACACACATTCTTGACTTCACACGCACGCACACACACACACACACACACACACACACACACACACACACACACACACACACACACACACACACACACACACACACACACACACACACACTGTCTCATAGGATGTCACTTTAATTCCTTTCTTATCTCTTGGTATAAATGAACTGTGTGACCAGATGTTCGGGGCATTTTGCCTCGTGCATTATGCCACAGTTATAACTGTTTGACTCGACTGTTCATTGTTTCCTTTTTCTCTCCGACTACAGGAAATGGGTTATTGATAAACATATTGATAAAATCCATGACATTAACTGGTCCTTCGAAAGCCTGGGTCCCATCACCTCGCGGCACCGGGAACCGACGCCGGGGGACTGTCGACAACCTAAATCTCCTCCAGCGATGAGTTTATCTGGGGGTGGGGTGGGGGTTGGGGTCGGTGTGACGGTCTTGACGTCGCTGGGAAGAAATGAGGATCCATACACGAACTACTCAAGACCTGAGTGGAGAGATTTGGAGAGACAAGTTTGTTGTTTGTTTTGTGGTACTGAGAGAAACCCCAGGTGATAAAATTGGGTTTTTGAGCGTTTTGCCTTGAATAGAAATGCATCTCTAGTCTTAGATGTTGTTAAAGTCGAGATTCTAGTTATCTGCTGCTGTCGTAGATGTTGCCTGCTTTAATTGTTGCTGGAATGGATGAGAGGGTGTCTGGACCTGCTTACTCTTGCAGAAAGAAGAATTAACTCCTTGTTGTGAAATGGTCACTACAGTGAACAGATTATCACAATTGTTATTCACTTATTTGTTTTTGCTATTAAGCACAGCTGTTGAAGACTTTATTGCATTTGAGCACCTCCATGTGGACTTCAGTAAGTCCAGCCAACATAGTTCATGTTCAGAATACATGCTGTCCACTGAGGTGGACATGTAATAAATTATTAGAAAATTTTTAAATGTTACAAAAAATATTTGCTGAAATGTGTTTCATTCACACCTAAAGATAAATGAGAACAATTGTTAAATAATCATGGTTGAAGATTTCATGATTCATGCATGAAAGGGTTAGGCGCGACCCAGACATTTAGTTCCTGGTATTCTGGTGACTGATATGATTTAAACTATAAACCGTGTCGCCTTTAGTGGCTGACAGGAAAACGGTTTTAGTGGAACCCCTCAGTTTGAGACATTGACTGTTTATCAGTACTTGGTAGTAAATGAGAGCCCAATAAAAACTAAGAGTGTATATTTTAGTCAAAACAGGAATCCCAGACCAACAAAACTAGTGACTATTGTCAAATAGCATTTTATCTCCTTATTTTGTTGTTTGTTTAAATCTTTGTTTATGACGTTTACTCTCAAGACAAGGGAGTTCAGCGGATGACGATCACACCCGGGTGAACATAATCTGGTGGGCAGTACCTGTTGAATTCAAAAACTGCATTTTGAACACTCTAAAAATATCGTTTGTCATCAGTTGAATCTTTCTGGCGTCTGGCAAATGTAGGAACTTGTTCAGATCTCCGATTAGCGGACATTGTGATCAGACCAAGGGGGAACTGGAAGTAAAACTGAAATGAGACAGCAGATTAAAGCTGTTGTAGGGAATTTGCATTTAATAAGTTTTAATTCTTTTAATTCTTCATGTATTCTCAGATGGGGAACTTTTAAATGCTTGACACAAAATTTCACTCTCCTCTGTGTCTGGGTTAAACAGCAAGGTGGTACCAGGAAGTAAACACGCATTCTAACACACCTTGGGCACAAGCGAGACAACACTCTACCAGCCATCCCTGTCAGCCTATCAGCCAGGTGATTCTTAAGCAGGAATCAGAAAAGCTTCTAATAAAGTTCCTAAAAGATACCAAATTCCAAGAAGGAAGAGTAACTCCGAGTTGTTAATTCAACTTAAAAGTGGGTTATGGATAAGTTAATGTTTGGATATAAATATGGGTTTTGCACACTTTTAAATTTAGAATGAAGTAGCTGGACAGTTGATTAGAATTCATCTGTCCTCTTTGGGATGTAAACGTCGGCCCGTTTCCTAAATCGGTAGAGATTACGGAGCTGTTGACACAGCTGCTTGGCCTTGCTCACTTTACAATTAGGAGAGATATAAAGTTATGGAGTTTCTGGCTGAAACATTTAATTTTGGTAAAATTTAAACCAATTAGCGACCAGATTTATTGCTGAACACATCAAATAGTACATTTTGTACATGACCACATGTTTCACTTATTGTAGGACAGGCAGTATGATGTTGCCTACATTTCATAACTTGGATTTTGTAAAACAGGATAAAGTTTAAACATCTTTGTTACATGTCACACCCTGTCCCGTCTCCCATTTGGTTCAGCCTGCGTCTCTGTTGATTGCTCCCACCTGCCTCTCGTTTCCCAATCACCCAAGCTCCCAGTCCTCCTCCCAGTCCTCCTGTATTTAAACCCCTCCAGTTCTGGGTCTCTTGTTGCCTCGTTGTTTCCATGCCCTGCGTGCGTAACACATTAAAACCCTTTACGTTCTCCAGCTCGTCTGCCTGCCTGCTTCCTCCCCAGCATTTGGATCCTCACCTCCGCTCCACTCACCAGCGCGTCCTGACATTACAAACCTACATTTATTTTCTAAATGCGGGTTAAATGTTGAAGATTCGATTGTTTGTTGAGTCAATCGTTGAGCCGCACCTCGCTGTCTCCTTACCATGACCCAACAGAAGGAGACTGCTAGGCGACCTGACCTCTTCAGACACGCAGAGGTCGGTGGAGCCTGGCGCTTCTCCGAGTGAGACAGTTAGCTGATTGCTCTCAATAATCTGCTAACTATGACGCTTGTGCGTCTGTTGAATACCAATAAAACTGATTATGAGAGTAAACAAAAATAACATCAAGCAGAGTGTGGCCCCTGATTGGAGGTTTAATGAACATAATTGAAATGTCACATTTAGGAGTGATGATAAATGTTTTGTTTTGAACCTAAACTAAACAAACTTTCATAAGTACTGATTGTGCCTTTTTAAATGATCATCTATGAATGACCTGGTTCACGCCCTCGAGCAGATTCTTAAATACTATCGTTGATCAATATCATTAGAGATGATTCAATATGATCAAAAACACTATCTATTGCAGACAGATGGATTTCCAGGTTACCATGGTTTTTCTTTTCCATTCTGTTGTTATCATATGACATTAGACATCTAGAAGGCCAAGGCTACTGCTCGAGTCATGGGTCAGGTCCGTTTACAACCTTGAAACTTTCCTGACGAATGAGTCTTCTAAACAAATCTTCCTGTTTATGACTGAAGTTACCTAAACCTTGAGTCAGTGTCCATGACTTCAGTAGCATTGCTTTAGGATCAGTTACTTCTATACGAGGATGCTAAATTAACTGTTTATGTCATTAATATTGAACTCCTTCTGCGTGGGTTAGTGAATAGTTTCTGTTAGTTTTGCTAAATCTTTATTTTGACCCGTCTTTGAACCTAATCAGCTCCCACTTCTTATCTCCTTCTGTATCCAACATAGAGAGCAGCTCTCGCCCTTGACTCAGCATCATTGTTTTGTTACTGCTAGACGAGCGTTGTAAGATGACACGTGTCCTACATGATCCTTACATGTGATCAGTAGCATGATGACCTAAAAATGTTCTTTCATGGTCACATTAATTTGAGAATGACCTGATTGCATGTGCTTCTAGTAGTTTCTATATTTGTCAGTCTTTTATTTTGTTTATTTTGTTTCTTTCTTGTTTGACACCCAGTGCAGAAACATCTGCAGAAACATCTGCAGAAACATCTGCACTGGGTGTGTCAGACGTTATCGATTCTCTGTTTAACAAGTTTAACAGAAGTTAATCACACAACTGTTATAGAGACCGAGAACGAATGGACAGAGTCCCATAGAACAAGTGTTATCAGCTCCAAAACACAGCAGAGGAGAATACAGCACTTCTTAATTAGCATACTTGTGATGAATAGTACTAATACCATAATCCTGCTTCCCAAAGGAGACGGATGATGGCGTCTTTCAGCCCAAATGCTGTCGGAGGCTCAGACTGTTGATTTGTGACTGTATTTGTGCAGAAGTGTTGACATGTTCCTGGTCATGCATGCTGCTGTGGAACACACACGACTGCATAATTCTGGTAAACGGTAGGAATTAGATTAAAGATGACCTTAGTTCTTCACATTATTTAGATACCAGAAGTCCCCGAGCGTTCCTGTGAGGAGAATAAACGTTGCGTGGTGGAGAATTGTTGTAGAGTTGAACGCATTAATAAAATGTAGATGTTATTGTCCTACACTGCTGTGTGATTAATAATATGCTTTATTTTTCTGCAACTTTCCACAACAACTATGTGTTTTACATAAAGTGTTTTATTGAATTTATTTTTTAAGCTTTTATCTGTTTTCCTCCCATTTGTGGCTCGCTTTGAGCTTCACTCCCAGCCTCAGCGACCTGACTAGAGATTCTGCCCAAGTCGAGTTCTGATCCGACACAATCAGAAAAATGAAAACACATCCGGATTGTTCCTTATTATCATTTATGTGTTTCTTTCTGTATTTGTGCCATTTCTTTAGATTGTTGTCAGAAAACATCCCAAGATGATTAACTCATATTCATATTGATTATTTTTAAAAGTAGCCTTGTAGCAGAGTAGCAGGCAGTTGCTGAGCGACGCGCAGGGCAGGCATGGCACTGTTTTCTGCTAAACACCTGTACAGCTGTGTCTGTAAGGCTGGGACGGGACAGCAGCTCGTCCTCGAGACCGGATCATCCCGTCAACTGTCCCAGTGTAATGAGTAAGGATGGGAAATGAGCCTCCTTTCTCCACCATCGAGCGGCCATGTTTGTTGTTCCTGAAAGGAGACTGGCCAGCCATAGGTCTGTAAGATTTCTAAATGTTTGATCAAAAGGTTTCATTTCTGATTTCAGTCGTCTGAAGCACAATTGAATCAAATTCTTTTTGAAAATTTGGTTTTAAACTGCTGACCTTCCAAGCACGACCCAGCGGCCCCAGTCTGAGCTAGACTCTAACGTCGCCTCCTCTGAGTACACGTGAGGCTCTCGGTTCATTGTTCCCTTCATCTGTCTCTTGTCCCGTCAAAACTGGAACCTCTTTCTCTGGGACAGATGTAACGAGGCTGTCAACAATGAAAAGAAGCATCTGCCTCTTCTGCTCCAACACCGCCTGGTATCGCTCAATTCTTCAGCTTGAAAGGCCGATGTGAATAATTAGGCCAGTGGAAAAGCTCCGTGTTTAGTCATCCATCACATCAAACCATCGACAGAGGAAACACCAATGGTCGTCCCCGTCAACTACAGACTGGGACATGAATAATAGCATCTTTGCTAATAGAAATGGTGTTTTGGGCATTAAAGCACAGGAAGGAGCGGCTAGTGAAAACACACTTGCACATTGTTCCAAGCCTCCATTGCAACAATAGCTAGAGCCTGTAATCATGGAAATAATAAAGCAGCCTTTTCTGTCAGCGTCTGCAGAGTGAATGGGCACTTACCACCTTCTCCTTATTCAGATATAACGGGAAGTCCTTGGAAATGATTGCAGCATATTGCAAAAGAACTTTGTTGATAGTCTGCAGGGAATGAGAGGGAAACATTTATGGTCACTGGTTGTTTGCTCTTCTATTATTTATACGTTCTAATCACAATGTTCTATCAAACACAACGAACAGTCAGTTTAGAGCAACGACAAAGTCTTTAGCTGGGAGTCATTTCTGGCATCAGGAGTAATCAGGGTTCACTGGGAGGTCACTGCAAAGAGCCTGACCTTCGCAAAGCGGCACATGAAGTGAGCCAGGGCCTGTGGGTTCGGGCACTCCAGCTTCTTGATAATCTCAAAACTCTGGTTAAGCTGAGTGAACACATCCACCACTGAGCAGGAAAACAGGGCGTGCTCCGAGGTTTGCTGGAACTAAAACAGAGAAGAGATGAGCCGTAAGGATAAGGTATGAAGAAACGAGCAGAAAAAGCTGGTTTCCTCAAAACATCTAAATAATACATGATATTCAATAAGCAGACAGCACACATAGCTAAAGCACCTATGGCATGGAAACATGTACATATATATGAAACACCCTCCACGGTGGTCTCATCCAGACGTGGGAAATAGTGGCTTCAGCAAGTCATCTCCATGTCGTGCCTTTGTTCTGCTCAGCAACAAAACCAGGTGACTTCAGTCTGCACAGGGAATGAACCTGGTTCAGTTGCTGTATCCATAAATATATATATATATATATATATATATATATATATATATATATATATTGTGTGTGCATATATATATATATATATATATATATATATTGTGTGTGCATATATATATATATATATATATATATATATATATATATATATATATATATATATATATATATATATATATATATATATATATATATGTATATACATACATACTAGGGCCGGGACTTTAACACATTAATTATGATTAATTCGAAAAAAATAACGCATAAAAAATTCACGCATTTTATCGCAGCTTGCATTTCGAGCAAGGCGGAACCTTTGTCATTGCACGACTTCCTCGTAGACAGAACATCACTGACGCACACAACAATGCACAGTGCTAATGGCTACTAAAACGGAATAAAAACAGACAGAAGTTTCCTTGCTTGGACTGATGCAGGATTTAGGAAACACGTCTGCCTCTTTTCTTAACTTGGAAAAACAAACTTCCAGACAACAACGGAGTCCGTGTCGTGGACATTTTTCAGAGATCGTCTCTGCTGCGGCTGCTCGGTGGCACCGGAAACTTTACAAAAGTTGCGGTAAGCTATATTTTTAACATTTACGTAACATCTGTGCAGCGCTGAAAGCACCAGACAGAATAATTCTGTGCCCTAACAGTAGTTTATGAAAGTAGTCAGACAAACGAGAGGCACCTGGCTGCCGCTGGGAGAACGCTCCGTGTTCTCACTACTCTGTAAACAATCACAGACAACGTGTCTTAAAGTTGAAAACAAAAGTTTAAGTTAAAACAGAAACACTCTGAAAATGCGATTAATTTAGATTAATTAATTACAAAGCCTCAAATTAATTAGATTAAACATTTTCATCGAGTCACGGCCCTAATATGTGTATGTATATATATATATATATATATATATATATGCTTTGAAGATTTTAATTTAATATATCATTCAAGTATTTAATGTAATTTTAAGGATTAATAAGTGAATTTTATTGAAATGCTTATATTTAATGGAAATTGTGTGCGTTTACATAATTAACCTACTGTAGAGCATAAACATGAATGAGAGAGCAGTTGAACGCTGTCACTGATGAGGAGGTCCATATTAAATGTGAATAACAGAAGCTGGAGTCGTCTCTCGGCGGTATCCAGTTGCTGCAAAGCCGTTACCGAGGCTCAGTGGTTTGACTCTAAGAAATGTTTAAATGATTCAGCTTCAAACTGAATTGCATTTTCTCTTCAGCAAAGGGAATAAGTCCATGCATCACCACATACATGCATGCAGGCCGAACTCAGAGCTTTGTCTGTAATTAAAAGCATCACATAGAACAACATGTGCTGTGATTCAGAAGGACTCAAACACACGAGCCTGGAGATGCTTTTCCTCTCTTTTCACCAAGATCCTCCCACACCCCTTCTGGTCCTAATAAAGCATGTTCTACTTCCTGTTCTCCGTACATGTTCATTGTTGTTTCATTTACATCCCTGTGCTGTTTCTGACTTCTTCCTCCTCCTCTTCACCTAAATTCAGCCTTAGCAGCATTTTAGATGAAAGTAAAGGTGACATCTTCTGAAACTGTTCACAGCTGAACTCACTCCATCTTTCTTGTCCCTCTCGAGAGCTCCATTGAGGAAATCCATGGCGACGTCTTCGTTTTCATCAAGCCACTGAATGACGAACGGCTCGAACCACCTGAAAAAAAGACACTTTACGTTTGGGCCTTAATGCAGACAGTCAGATATCATGATCCGTCTGAAACACTGGATCAGAGTTCTGCAGAAGTGATTTAGATGGTTCATTTTTACATGTTTGGTGGTAATTTATTTTCTAAACATTCCAGCGAAGGTGTGGGCTGATGCAGCGGCTCATCCAGACTCGTATCCGAGGAATAGATTATGTTTGTGTTTATTTCTGCATGCAGCCCCTCTGATGAGATGCTAAAGAGGGACTTTTGCTGGCAGAATGATGATGCCTTCCTGTTTGGAGATATGCCGATCCCGCTTTGTGCTCAACTTTGTCATCAGAGCAACGGATGTTCTGAACTGTGGCGGAGGGCAGCCAGGCCACCAGAGCTCCAGTAAATAGAGAGGGAGGCCCCCTGCGCGGGGGGGCCGTGTGTTTGTAGGATGTGTCGGCTACGCCTCTGAAAGCATCAATCCTGCCGGAGACGCTGTCTGAGTGGCAGCGTTGGAGATGAGGGGGCGGAGTCTTAATCAGAAGGGGAGGACGCTGTTCAGGCCACAGCTGGCTCCACAAGGTTAAGTTTACTAAATGGAAAAGATGCTTTAGCGATAAACACATTCCAACTTGTCTAAACTCCTGACATGGATCACCCACACGGATCACCGGAACATGGCAGCTTTACAAAGCCCGTTATTTACTCTGAAAACCAACCCGAGCCGCCGTATCTGCTAGTCCGTTCCTCCTACGGGAGGCTGCTGTTGTGCTGAACATCATGTAGATCTCAGTGGTATGGACCAAAACTCATCGCTGCACATGTTTGCTAGATTTTAGTATTTGATATGTGCACAAACATGCACATGTGACTCTAAACCTGTGGTTTATGGGAACACTACTTTAGTTGTGGCAGCCTGAACCACTGGAAGGTTCTGGGATGTGTACTGATCAGGATGCCAAAGTGTCCTGTTCATAAAGCACCTGCGGTGGTTTACACAGTGCTTTGTGGGTACTGCAGGTTTTTGATCCAGCAATAGTTTGGATTTCTTTCTCCAAGTTTTAAAGTTTAAATAAAACTTTATTGTTTTGACTTTAGTGCAACAAGAAGGAAAGAAGCCGCTGTGAAGCACACAGAGCTTCCTCGGTGTAGGAACTGTGCTGCACCAATAAAGCTGTCTAGCCTGTAAGTTACCAGAAGGCATAAAAACACCATTAGTTAGAGTTACTTTGTGGAACCTGCAAGAAAAACGAGCAACTTGTCTTTCTTTGCTCTCCGGTCTCTTAAACGAGGAGATGAGTGTAATTCTAGTGCTGGACGAGAGTGTGTGTTGCAGAATGCTCTGTGCATGCATGTTCACGTGGGAAAGAGAGAACGCTTACAGCGAATACTCCGGTGGAACGTCTTTGAAGGCCGGTAGGTCACGAACATACTCATTATGGAACCATTTGACCTTGAAGTGGAGGTTCATGTACTCTGTGCTTTTGCATAGGCGGTGCTTGTCGTGCTCTGCAACACAGATCCAAACAAGAAACACAATATTAGCAACAACCTGACGCCAGTGTTACTTTTACAAGCTGAATGCATTACATGCGCTCTTGTTTCAACAGCAGCATTTCCAGGACCACGGCGTGCTGACACTAATGCACACTAACTAACAACAAAAGCAAGTTTCCCCTCGAACTAGGGGGAGCTGCGCTGCACGCGCTGCCTTTAGTGTGATGCTGTCACATGGGCGAGGATGTTCAGCCTCGAGCTACGAGGGGTGGAGGAATCAGAGTGAGATTGTGAATTTGTCCAACTCCAACCAAGAAAGCCTTTAATGACTGCAAGCAAACTAAAGCTAGAGTAGATGTGAGTAGAATCATTCTCTTCAGCTCAATAAACACATTTCAGAACAATTAAATACTTCCAACGAGTCCCTTAGAGAAGGGACGCGTGACGCTGGTGTAGGGAGGACAGAAGAGATCAGAGAGTGAGACGTGAATTAGATTTTAAGGTTTGGGGGGCGTGGAGCATGCCGATAAAGGAAAGGCATTTAGAATAAAAAAACAGCACAAAGAATCAAACACAGGGATCCATCACCGTCACACAGATAAGAGGATATGGATCTAAGACAACTCAGCAAGTCAGCATTAAACGCAAAAGAGACGGACGTCCCAGAGGAGGAGGAAAAAGGCTCAGGGCCACACAAACATCCCTGTGAGGCTGGACAGCCGAGCATCCACACTTAAAGTCCCATTAGTCATCATCACACACTGGTGAGTTTTCATGTCTGCATGTGACCCGTCTCCAGGGAGCTGGGAGCTGCAGCTGTGGCTGTGCTCGGGAACTATTTGGTGGACTAACCCCCAATCCAACCCCCTAACGCCGAGTGTCAAGCAGGGCGGCATTGGGTGACATTTTAAAGTCTTTGGTATGACCCGACTGGGATTTGAACCCCGACCTCCCAGTTCCAGGGCGGACGCTCTACCACTGGGCCACTGGGAAGGTTGTTACGCCTTTAACTACCAACCTTCTCATTCTAATATCAGTATTTTACATCTCAGTAGGAATCAGAAGAAAGAAAGAAAGAAAGAAAGAAAGAAAGAAAGAAAGAAAGAAAGAAAGAAAGAAAGAAAGAAAGAAAGAAAGAAAGAAAGAAAGAAAGAAAGAAAGAAAGAATCTTCTGATGAAACATCCAAACACCACGCAGGTTGATGTTGTATACTTACATGGAGTATCACAGCTTATTGGTCATAAGTAAAGGAAATGTATTAAAGCCCTTAAAGCACTACTTTTAGCAACTCCTACACAAGACTGGAGACAGGAGATGACGTGACTGGACTGGCTCATGGAGTTGTACCGCACACACACACTGATTCAATCAGAGCGACACTACGGGAACTGCACTGCGTCGTCAGACTGAAGGAAGATGAGCGCTGCTCCTCCGTCACTAGAACGTAGAAGATGTTGAATGATGTATCCTTAAATTACGTTGTTTACCGTGACACTTTAAATATTCATGATAATTAAATTACAAGGAACATGTAATGGTGATGAATGCTGATTATTATTTTAAAAATGAAAGTGATGATTTGTTTTTGACCCTGCAATCAGAACCATGGGAAATACAGCATGACCTCCGATTATAGATAGATAGTGTAATGTAAGAGTTACTATTACTTTTCACATTTAATTCTCTTTCATTTCCTTTGCTTGATGGCCTGAGACGACACCCCTCCACTTGTAAGTTCGATCACAAAATCTTCGGTTTTACTAAAACTGATTGAAGCAAAAATGAATCCACCCTACCAGAAACACTACATCGAGTATTTAGCGTGGCCGCTGTGGTTTTCAAGGCCAGCAGCAAGTCTTCCATGCATGGAAGGAACAAGTTGGCGACATACTGGAACATCTATCTTTCCTTCTAGAAAAACCCGACTAGAGCCTGGATGCTGGATGGAGAGTGATGCTGGTGTGAGGAGCTGATCTAAAAGGCTCTTCCTGTCTCACACTAACCTCTTGTCTTTTTACTCATTTACTGCATAAATGTTGCTCACAGTGCACAACAGCAACACATTTCATTTGAAGGCAAACATTTCTCCAGTTTGGCTGATGCTGTAGTTGTGTGCAGAGGAAATGAGAGAAGGGGAGCAGTTCCAGTTTAAAGTGGTCTAATGCTACAGACGTTTTAAGGTAAATCTAAGCTACTTACAAACATTTCAGAATCCAAACAAGTGGTTTAACATATGGATGTTTAGAAAAGTGAGATTTATGTTAAGATTTTAGCTAATTTTGAGTAAAGGAACCATGAATGCAAACACAAAGGACATTTGCAACTCCAACACGATGCAAGCATCTAAGTAACCTCAAAGACAGGCTGGGATGGAGAGCCCCGCCCCCTGGCTGCCATTTCTAATCCCAGTAAGTGCTTCGGTGCTTACTCTGACGGACAGCATGCACGTCACACTAGACTCCCCGCTAAGCTTACAGAAAAGTATCTACACACACATAACCACCAGTGCACCTGCAAGTCGAAGCGTTGAAAACGTGCATGAGGAAACTCTGATGTAACATGAAAGGAGACTCTGGGTCCGCTCTGGTAGCTGAGGGGCTTCGCTTCGCTGAACTGAAAACCTGACAGGAATTACGAGAGCAAACTGCTGTAAACTATGTGAATATCTGTGTTTCAGCTCTCCCACCTGTGGACTTTGTTTGGGACAGAATTAGCTGTTTTAGGTGCAGAGACTAAATGTTTAGAGCACATAAAACGCTCTAATGTCGGACATCGTGGGCAATTTCTAGAAGATCAAAACGCCAAACAACACTTTCATCAGAACCAAACCATCATGGCCGACAAGGTTTTAATGTTTTCTTTTGCTAGGGCCTCACCTGTATTCACCTGAGGGAGCAGGTGGTCTATTCATTTGCCGACTGTTTTAGAGAGTCTGCAGATGTTCTCCTGTAAAGGATGTGTAACATCTGCACTCAGATGGCAACCCTGCTTCAATAACTGAGCTGTCACTGCACAGCATGTGTGTGGACACATAATCCTCCATGTGGCATCACCCGTTTAGCTTTCCTGCAGCAGTCAGACTACTCAGAAACAGGTAGTCACCTAAAGTTATCTAGGGTCACCTATTGAATTCACTTCCGTTTATTTCAATAGCACCAAATCACAACCAGTCGGACCTTCACACAGCAAACACTCCAGTACAGTTCAGGGGTCTCATTTATAAAACATCGAGTAGAATCCTTACTAAAACCGTACTTAAGCTCAGCAGAAGAAGTACTTACGCCAAGCGGGTTTGTGATCTATCAAACATGGAGGACGCACAGCTGCACGCAATCTCCGCTTCATAAATCAGAGACTATCTAGAAATGTGCTCAGGTGTTTCTGAGTCACATCCCGCCCTCACCACGCCCACTTTCTGCCATAAAAGGTCAATGCAAAGTGCCTTGTGGATTTCAGGCATATACATAAGCCGGTTGTTGCAGCTCCTCCTTGAACCGTCACCTTATCGTGGTGGAGGAGTTTGAGTGCCCTAATGATCCTAGGAGCTATGTTGTCTGGGGCACTTAGTGCCCCTGGTAGGGTCTCCCATGACAAATTGGTCTTAGGTGAAGGGTGAGACAAAGAACGGTTCGAAGGATCTTTCATGGCGGTTAAAACGAAGAGTCGGAGTACCCGGCCCGGAGGGTTACCGGGGTCCCACCCTGGAGCCAGGCCTGGGGTTGGGGCCCGTGAGCGAGCACCTGGTGGCCGGGCTTTCGCCCATGGGGCCCGGCCGGGCCCAGCCCGAACCGGATACATGGGCTCGTCCAACTGTGGACCCACCACCCGCAGGAGGAACATGAAGGGTCCGGTGCAATGCGAATCGGGTGGCAGACCAAGGCGGGAGCCTTGGCGGTCCAATCCCCGGACAAGAAAACTAGTTTTTGGGACATGGAACGTCACCTCGCTGGCGGGGAAGGAGCCGGAGCTTGTGGCAGAGGTTGAGCGGTACCGGCTAGATATAGTCGGACTCACCTCGACACATTGCATTGGCTCTGGAACCCGAGACCTGGAGAGGGGTTGGACACTCTACTTTGCTGGAGTTGCTCCGGGTGAGAGGCGGAGGGCTGGGGTTGGCTTTTTGTTAGCCCCGAGACTCTCTGCCTGTGTGTTGGGGTTTACCCCGGGGGACAAGAGGGTAGCTTCCTTGCGCCTTCGGGTTGGGGAACGGGTCCTGACTGTTGTTTGTGCTTATGGGCCAAATATCAGTTCAGAGTACCCACCCTTTTTGGAGTCCCTGGGACGAGTGCTAGATAGTGCTCCATCAGGGGACTCCATTGTCCTGCTGGGGGACTTCAATGCTCACGTGGGCAATGACAGCTTGACCTGGAGGGGTGTGATTGGGAGGAACGGCCCACCTAATCTGAACTCGAGCGGTGTTTTGTTATTGGACTTCTGTGCAAGCCGCAGTTTGGCCATAACGAACACCATGTTCGAACATAAGGATGCCCATCGGTACACTTGGTACCAGGGCAGCCTAGGTCACAGGTCGATGATAGATTTTGTAGTCGTATCATCTGACCTGCGGCCGTATGTTTTGGACACCCGAGTGAAGAGAGGGGCGGAGCTGTCAACTGATCACCACCTGGTGGTGAGTTGGATCAGATGGCAAGGGAACATGCCGCGTAGACCTGGCAGACCCAAACGCATAGTGAGGGTCTGCTGGGAACGCCTGGCAGAAGAACCTGTCAAGACGGTCTTCAACTCCCACCTCCGGCAGAGCTTTGACCACGTCCCGAGAGCAGTGGGGGACATTGAGTCCGAGTGGGCCTTGTTCCACTCTGCGATTGTCGAGGCGGCTGTTGCTAGCTGTGGTCGTAAGGTGGCCGGTGCCAGTCGTGGTGGCAACCCCCGTACCCGCTGGTGGACACCAGAGGTTCGGGGAGCCGTCAGGCTGAAGAAGGAGGCCTACAGGGCGTGGCTGGTCTGTGGGTCTCCGGAGGCAGCAGACAGGTACCGGATAGCCAAGCGGGGTGCAGCAGTGGCAGTTGCCGAGGCAAAATCTCGGGCGTGGGAGGAGTTTGGTGAGGCCATGGAGAAAGACTATCGATCGGCTCCAAAGAGGTTCTGGCAAACTGTCCGGCGCCTCAGGAGAGGAAGGCAGCAACTCGCTCACACTGTTTACAGTGGGGATGGGGAGCTGCTGACGTCAACTGAGGCTATAGTCGGACGGTGGAAGGAATACTTTGAGGAGCTACTCAATCCCACCAATGCGCATTCCGAGGAGGAACCAGAGATGGGAGGCCTGGGGATGGACTGTCCGATCTCGGGGGCAGAAGTTGCTGAGGTAGTCAAACAACTACACAGCGGCGGAGCCCCGGGGGCAGATGAGGTTCAATCTGGGTATCTCAAGGCTATGGATGTTGTAGGGCTGTCATGGTTGACACGTCTCTACAACATTGCGTGGTCATCGGGGGCAGTTCCTAGGGAGTGGCAGACCGGGGTGGTGGTCCCCATCTTTAAGAAGGGTGACCTGAGGGTGTGTTCCAACTATAGGGGGATCACACTCCTCAGCCTCCCTGGAAAGGTCTACGCCAAGGTACTGGAGAGGAGGGTCCGATCGATAGTTGAATCTCAGATAGAGGAGGAGCAATGTGGTTTTCGTCCTGGCCATGGAACTGTGGACCAGCTCTATACCCTTGCAAGGGTGATGGAGGGGGCATGGGAGTTTGCCCAAGCAATCCACATGTGCTTTGTGGATTTGGAGAAGGCTTATGACCGTGTCCCCAGGGGCATCCTGTGGGGGACGCTCCAGGAGTATGGGGTGGGTGGCTTTCTGTTAAGGGCCATTCAGTCCCTTTACCAGAGGAGCGTGAGTTTGGTCCGCATAGCCGGTAGTAAGTCGGACCTGTTCCCAGTGAGGGTTGGACTCCGCCAGGGCTGCCCTTTGTCACCGGTTCTGTTCATCACTTTTATGGACAGAATTTCTAGACGCAGCCGTGGTGTGGAGTGTGTCAAGTTTGGTGGCAGGAGAATCTCGTCTCTGCTTTTTGCGGATGATGTGGTCCTCCTAGCTTCATCCAGCTCTGACCTTTTGCTCTTGCTGTGTAGGTTCGCGGTCGAATGTGAAGCGGCTGGGATGAGGATCAGCACCTCCAAATCTGAGACCATGGTTCTCGACCGGAAAAGGGTGGCTTGCCACCTCCGGGTCGGGGGAGAGGTCCTACCTCAAGTGGAGGAGTTTAAGTATCTCGGGGTCTTGTTCACGAGTGAGGGTAGGAGGGATCGGGAGATCGACAGGCGGATTGGTTCGGCGTCTGCAGTGATGCGGACGCTGAGCCGATCTGTCGTGGGGAAGAGGGAGCTGAGCCAGAAAGCCAGGCTCTCGATTTACCGGTCGATCTACGTCCCAATCCTCACCTATGGTCATGAGCTTTGGGTAATGACCGAAAGAACGAGATCGCGGATACAAGCGGCCGAAATGAGTTTCCTCCGTAGGGTGGCCGGGCTCAGCCTTAGAGATAGGGTGAGGAGCTCGGACATTCGGGAGGGACTCGGAGTAGAACCGCTGCTCCTCCGGATCGAAAGGAGCCAGTTGAGGTGGTTTGGGCATCTGGTCAGGATGCCTCCTGGACGCCTCCCCAGGGAGGTGTTTCGGGCATGTCCTGCCGGCAGAAGGCCCCCGGGTCGACCCAGGACACGTTGGAGAGGTTACATTTCCAATCTGGTCCAGGAACGCCTTGGGGTCCTGCCGGAGGAGCTGGTGGACAAGGCCGGGGAGAGGACGGCCTGGAGCTCCCTAATTGGGATGCGGCCCCCGCGACCCAGACCCGGATAAGCGGAGGAAGACGAAGAGGAAGACGAAGACGGTTGTTGCAGCGCTCCGCCAATGACAATGGCGACCGCAGATCAAGGAAGCAAAGTCACCAAAGCAGAAGTTGAGGTACCTGTGGGTGAGGTGGAGAAATGAAAGGAAGTGCTTTTGCAAAACTAATAAGAGAAAATCCACGGAGTGGCACAGCGTTGCTGAAGCCGTCAATGCTGACTTCTTCAGAGAGATCTGTGGCGGGTTTGGTTCAATCAGGATTCGATCCCCAGACTCCCGGGTGAGAGCCATGCGCGCTAACCAGTCAGCCAAACAGAGATCTCCCTTGACCAAGTAGCCAGGGTGCACAATCAATCGGGCTTGTTCAGACTGCTAGTTTAAGCAGTCCCCAACGCTGGTGTATCTGTGTTAGCATTATAGCAGAGGACAATGTTCCATCAGTCACATGTAACTTTTGAAACCTCTGCTAGTTGGTCAGATCTTTGTTTTCTCTGGATGACTACGAGGAGAACGGATATCAGAGCCAGAGGGATGCAGCTGGGTCACTCAGATGAGCTGCAAGACAGTTGGCCGCACAGCTGGACAAGTCCAAGACTCAGACAAGATGTGGATCGATACGGACGCTGAGGGCAAAGCCGACTTGGAAGGATGGTGAACGTCTCCAGAACCAAAGTTGGTTCCATTTATTTACTTTTGTACATGTTTTATCTCCGCTGGTAGATGAGTTAGCATAGCAGCTAGCTCTGCTAGCCTCATCAGGGAGTGCCGGTGTAATTCAATAATTTACAGAAAAATAGATCACTGGGCTGCCAGTTTTACCACGGCGTGTATGTATTATTGTTATTAATCGATAGATTACCAGATGAACCTTTTCTTGACTGGTGATGATGCAGCCACTTGCTAGGCCATCCCCTTGTCCTGACAGTAATCCAGAAGGACATGGCAGTCTTACTGGTCTCAGGAGGATCAGCTGTTGAAACAAGTGAATCATCTTTTAGATCCAACCTTTGTGTGTGTCGTAGCCTTCTCAAATGATTTATTTTTTTCCTGATTGGAGCTAATGCAGTTAGCTGTGTGGCTGGCGTCATGCTAGCAGGACTTGGCAGGGGTCCAGAAGTACTGGTAGCAGTTCCAGATTGATATATGTAGATTATTATTTTAGATAAACCTCTGAGCACACAGCCCTGACCAGCCCTTGTAGCTAAGGGTAAATGGTCTCTAGTTGAAAAGCGACTTCTTAAGGTTCTACAACCCCCCAAGGCACTTCACAACACAATCAGTCATTCACACGCTGGTGGGGATGAGCTACGATGTAACCACAGCTGCCCTGGGGCTAACCGACAGAGGCAATGCTGCTACTGCTGTCCTGCTAGCTAAGGCTTGTCTTGAGGACATAAAAAAGTGGATGACTCTAAACTTCTTGCTTTTAAATCAAGACAAGATGGAAGTTCTCATCTTTGGACCAGAAATCCAGAAAAGGAAATTGCTTAGTCAATCACCTGACCTGAATGGCATTACATTAATCGCCGCGAACAAAGCAAGGAACCTTGGTGTTATCTTCGACCAGGACATGTCATTCAATTCCCAGCTTAATCAGGTCTGTAGGATTTCCTTTTTCCACCTTCGGAATGTTGCTAAGATTAGAAGCATACTTTCCAGGAGTGATGCTGAAAAACTAGTTCATGCATTTATTACATCAAGACTGGATTACTGTAATTCATTACTCTCAGGAAGTCCACAGAATGTAGTTAAAAGTCTTCAGCTTGTCCAAAATGCTGCAGCTAGAGTTCTGATGAGAATTAAAAAGAGAGATCATATCTCTCCTGTCTTAGCTTCCCTACATTGGCTACCTGTTAAATTCAGAATAGATTTTAAGATCCTTCTTCTCACATATAAAGCTCTTAATAATCAAGCTCCATCATACATCAGTGATCTGATTGTTCCATACGTTCCTAACCGAGCACTTCGCTCTCAGACTGCAGGTCTACTGGTGGTTCCCAGAATATCTAAAATTAGTATGGGAGGCAGATCTTTTAGTTATCAGGCTCCTCTCCTGTGGAACCAGCTCCCAGCTTTAGTCTGTGAGGCAGACACTTTGTCTACTTTTAAGAATAGGCTTAAAACATTTTTATTTGATAGGGTCTATGGTTAAAATCTGATGTTAGCCTAAATCTGGACAAGTGGGGGAGTAGAGGGAGGTGGAGTGTACAGTCGGTAAAGATGGCTCTCCCTTGCCCTGCCTCCAACATGCCTCCATCTAAATAGGATAGATTATCCAGAGTTATCTCTGTAGTTATGCTGCTATAGGCTTAGACTGCTGGAGGACACACTGACCACTTTTCACACTCTACTGCTTTCTTCTACGGTCTGCTCTTTAACTGTATTATTTCCTGCTATTTCAGCTGTTAACTTTATTTTCTCTCTAAGTGTTTTTCTCCCCAGAAGAAGCTACAATGATGTTCTGCTGAGCTGTGGTGGCCTCATGGAGGGGGCCATCGACTAGCACACTGCTGCTAACCACTTAAACATTCTCCCTCTCCTGATAATAACTTTTTGCTTTCCTTGACGTTGGATGTGCTACTACTAGTTTATCCGTTTAATTATAGATCCACTAGGATAAATACAATAAAGTTTATCTCTCACCAAATACAATATTTACTAAGACATCACAATGTAACTATAGACACACTACTGTGTGTGTGTGTGTGTGTGTGTGTGTGTGTGTGTGTGTGTGTGTGTGTGTGTGTGTGTGTGTGTGTGTGTGTGTGTGTTATGGGAATTTGGGTCGTTTTGATTCTGTAAAGCACTTTGCTTGAAAAGCGATTTATTAATAAAATCTGATAGATTGACCGAAGAGCTTTCATGGCTTTCCTTAAACGCCAGACATCAATTTCACTGGTTGTTACTTATTTTTAAATACATCTTTTTTGACTTTCCATCTTATTTGAAAAAGTTATCCGTACCCTTTAGTTCAGTGTTTCACACTGGGATCAATGATCAGCCTTCTTTTGTAATTCCTCGTTTTAAAGAAGAAGAAGGAAAACGTGCGTTTCTGTTAAAGCTCCTCAGGACCGGAATACGTTACCTGTACGTTTAAACTCTATATCTTCATTTCATTTCTTTAAACACTGTTGATGAGCTGCATGAACCAGACCTGCTATTGCTTTGAACCTACTGCTTGATAATATGACCAGTTATCTAAAAGATCTAAAGTATTATAGTTACACATATTTCTTTGGACTGTGCCATGGCAGGATTATTCTTTTCATGTAAATCTTGTAGATTATGTTGATTATTAGTGGTTGTGATTCATGTCTGAGACTTTTGATTTGCTGTTGTCTGCTTTCTTGGACTTTATTTGCTTTATTGTTGGAGGACCAACTCGGAAACGTGATGATTCATCTCAGCTGGTTTATTCCTCCTGAGATACAAGTTAACAAATAAATAAACAGCGTATGTGATTCTAACAGCATGAAGAAATTACCATTGTTTCTAATGTTCTTGAGGATTAATTGTCTCACTATTTAATTTTGTGTTATTTATTAGTTTTAAAGGTAAAGCCGTCCACTTTGGATAGGTTTTGCTTTGAGAGCATTCAAGCCCAACGTTTCAAGCAGCTTCCAAATATCGTGACTGCTTTTCAAAGCTGCCACAAAGAAAAACTGACAAAACCAGCCATTGTCTTCATTTTTGCCCCGGCGTCCTTTGGCTCTCAGACTGTAGTACATTATTCAATTTCTGTCATTTATTTGGACCATGAGCTTTCAGTCAAGCATATTTCCACACAATCTTTACAAATTAAGAAGCTTGAACAAGTCAAACACATAATTACAACCATACCCCCTTGCCTGTGTCCACTGTGCCTACGTACGATGAGGCATCTTCTAACCCGTGTTGTGTTTGGTGAAGAAACAAAACTCTGAAGTGCCTTTTTTCCTCCACCTGACTCAAGCCTCGTATATAAACACCTCTGATCTCTATTACGGTAGCGCGACTCGGGTTGCGAATGACCACAGTCACCAGTTCTTGTCATGCGTCTGTGTATGTGTGTATGATCTCAGAATTGTGTGTACTGAAACTCTAATTTACCTCTGGGATTAATAAAGTATCTTTGAACTGAACTGAACTGAAGAGTCCCCCATAACCATGCTGCTAAAGCGATATGTGTGCATGCTGATGTGTGAACATCTGTTCATTCATAAACTGCTGTGCTCTGCTGGTAGTAAACTGTGGGCTGTCCTGCAGGAGGAGGCGGCTCCAGATCCCTGGTGAGGATGACATCTTGTGAGGCACGGCCCACAGGGAGAGTCAGAATCACAGGAGACACTTAATGCCTCATTGATTTAAGTGTCATGGATAATATGATGAACTGTAACAGCACCCAGCATTTCCACACCACAATTACCAGCCAGCGAATTTCCTTTAGGAGTGCAAGCTTAGACGGATTTCCTAAAGACGAGAAGAGCCAAGTAAGATAATTTCAGCCAAAAGCAGCAAAGTTTCCTTTGTGACATAATTCATTCAATTTAGCTTGTGACCCAGTTCTGTCACGCATTAGCCGTATCACAGGAGCCCACTGACACGGCTCTGCTCAGGCTCCGGACTCTGCAGGAACACTACCTCCCACTGAAAGGACTCAGAGAACCGTAATGAATGCTGATGCCTGTGCAGAATGTGATCTGCCTATGATTTATATGATTATTATAAAAATACTAGAGAATGTGCTTTCACTTAGTGTAGAAACAGAACCAAAGCAAATCAAAGCAACCTTTTTTAAAAAGCACCTTACAGGCATGAGACATGTCGCCAAAGCGCTGTACAAAAAATAAAACAGGTAAAAACAGCAGGGACGATTAAAACATCACAGAGTAAGAGCATGTAAAAATATCAGCAACAGCTAAACCATCAATCCATTCAATTTCATCTGCTTATCCAGGGTGGGGTCACGGGGGCAGCAGCCTAGGCCGAGACAGCCAGACTTCCCTCTCCCCAGCTACTTGATCCAGCTTCCAAGGCGTTCCCTGGCCAGCCGAGAGACATAGTCCCTCCTGCGAGTCCTGGGTCTTCCCTTGGGTTTTCTCCCAGTTGGACGTGCCCTGAAAACCTCACCAGGGAGGCATCCTGACCAGATGCCCGAGCCACCTCAACTGGCTCCTCTCCATGTGGAGGAGCAGCGGGTCTACTCTGAGCTCCTCCCGGATGACCGAGCTTCTCACCCTATCTCTAAGGGAGAGCCCAGACACTCCGTGGAGAAAACTCATTTCGGTCACTTGTATCTGCGATCTCGTTCTTTCGGTCTCTACCCAAAGCTCGTGACCATAGGTGAGGGTAGGAACGTAGATCCACCGGTAAATCGAGAGCTTCGCCTTCTGGCTCAGCTCTCTCTTCACCACGACAGACCGGTACAACGCCCGCATCACTGCAGATGCAGCACCAATCCGCTGATGAATCTCACGCTCCAGCTTTCCCTCACTCGTGAACAAGACCCCGATATACTTAAACTCCTCCTCTTGGGGCAGGACCTCATCCCTGACCCGGAGAAGGCATTCTACCCTTTTCTGAATCAAGACCATGGTCTCAGAGTTAGAGGAGCTGATTTTCATCCCAGCTGCTTCACACTCGGCTGCGAACCGCTCCAGCGAAAGCTGAAGATCACGTTCTGATGAAGCCAACAGGACCACATCATCTGCAAAAAGCAGAGACCTGATCCTCAGGCCACCAAAACGGATGCCCTCCACACCTTGGCTGCACCTAGAAATCCTGTCCATAAAGGTTATGAACAGAATCGGTGACAAAGGGCAGCCTTGGCGGAGTCCAACTCTCACTGGGAACGAGCCCGACTTACTGCCGGCAATGCAGACCACGCTCTGACACCGGTCATACAGGGACCTACCAGCCCGTATCAGAGGGCCTGGTACTCCATACTCCCGGAGTACCCCCCACAGGACCCCTAAGGGTATAGAGCTGGTCCAGTGTTCCACGGCCAGGACCAAAACCACATTGCTCCTCCTGAATTTGAGGTTCAACAATCCGACGGACCCTCCTCTCCAGAACCCTGAATAGAACTTACCAGGAAGGCTCAGGAGTGTGATCCCCCTGTAGTTGAAACACAACCTGCGGTCCCCCTTTTTAAATAAGGGGACCACCACCCCGGTCTGCCAGTCCAGTGGAACTGTCACAATGTCTACGCGATACTGCAGAGCCCCGTCAACCAACACAGCCCCACAACATCCAGCGCCTTAAGGAAATTCGGACGGATCTCATCCACCCCTGAAATCTTGGCACTGAGGAGTTTTTTGACCACCTCAGTGACCTCAGCACCAGAGATTGGAAAGTCCAACCCAAAGTCCTCAGACTCTGCTTCCGATGGGACTGAGAAGGTCTTCGAAGTCTTTCGTCCACCTATCCACAACGTCCCGAGTAGAGGTCAGCTTCACACCATCACCACTGTAAAGAGTGTTGGTAGGACACTGCTTTCCCCTCCTGAGATGCCGGGTGGTTGGCCAGAATCTCCTCGAAGGTATGGAAGTATTGCTCCATGTTCTCACAGAGTTTGTCCAATGTCCAGGTTTTTGCCTCCGTGACCCGAGTCGTATACCACTTGGACTGCCAGTATCTATCAGCTGCCTCTAGAGTCCTACAGGCCAAAAAGAGCTGATGTAAGACTCTTTCTTCAGCTTGACAGCATCCCTAATGGTGAGTGCACACCAGCGGGTTCGGGGGTTGCCAACGCGACAGGCACCGACAACCCTGCGGCCGCAGCTCCGGTCAGCCCCCTCAACAATAGAGCTCCGGACCCCACGTGACTCTCAGTTAGTGGATGCCTCTTTGGCATGCAAAAAAGTTAAACAAACACGGATGTAACCATGAACATGAACGGGATCCGCTTGGATTTTACTTCGTCGGAGTTTACTTCACACTTTAAAACAGAAGAAATCGTTTTATATAGTCAGAAATTAAATAGACTAAACATCTCCGACCCTTACCGTGCCCCTGGGATACTTTTTAAAAACGCCAGAAGCTGTCGGAGCAGACTTCTTACCGGCACAACACCGGACCGACCGGGGAACCCCTTGGGATTTACCCGGAGGAGCTGGCTCCGGCGGCTGGGGAGAGGGAAGTCACGCTACTGCCCCCGCAACCCGACTCCAGATACGTGGATGAAAATAGATGGATGGACGGACAAATAACAGATTTACACGTAAGTAGTCTCGGTGAGACAGATAATAGCAATCCAAAGTGCTTTTTATGTGTGATCTGACAATTGATCAACCATTGCTTAAAAATTAAATACAGCTTAGCCGGTTAATTGCTGTGATCATAAAACACGTAAACGGCAGCACGCAGAACTCACGAGGCAACGTTTTACATGATGTTTACTTGCTGCTATGAGTAATAAGACAGAAAAAGCCACGCCAAAATAAGTTTAGGAAGCCCACTAAGAATCGTAATAAAAGCATTTAAAATAAATACCGTACACAGTTGAGGAAACGTTGGTTTAAGTACCTGATATGAAGCGGTCGCTGCATAAGAGAAATCCTTTACTCTCGGGATCCCACAGCTTCATTTTAGCCCGGTCACTAGCGCGTTTTATTACAATGATCCAACGTTTGCGGCGCTCCGGATCTTGGGGAATCCTGTAGATGGCTCATTCCTTATGTCGTCCGTGTCTGTTCTGCATCCTGGGGCACAACAGGAATCTACCATATTTCCCGTTTGATTGAGTTTTCTGACAATAACAAATAGTCCAGCTGCGGGCTTCTGCATGCCAATATGGCGCCGTTTCGATTTGAACTGTTGCATGCCGGGAGAAGTGACGTCAACTCCCGGAGCTCTATAGAAGCATGGAACATGGCCCACTCAGGCTCAATGCCCCCTGTTTCCCTCGGGACACGTTCAAAATTCTCTCAGAGGTAGGAATTGAACCCCCTTCTTTCTGGCAGGAAACTCTGCCAGACATTTCCAGCGGACCCTCACAATATATTTAGGCCTGCGAGGTCTGACCAGCTTCTTCCCCCTCCATTGAAGTGGTCAGTTGACAGCTCCGCCCCTCTCTTCACCCGAATGTCCAAGACATGCGTCCACATATCAGATGAAACAACAACAAAGTCAATCGGCCTAAGCTATCCTGGTGCCAAGAGCACACATGGGCACCTTTATGCTTGAACACGATGTTCGTTATGGACCATCCATGACGGGGGCAGAGTGCCCGACCAGGAGCACGTTGCTGCAACACCTCTGACAAATAGGCAGGGCCAACTCACTCATTATCTCAAAAGACGTTTCAAACAAAATCTAAAATTGACTGGTAGCCAGTGCAGAGCAGCCAGAGTCAGAGTCGTGTGTTCATACATGTGTTAACCTTTATTAGAGTCTATTTAACCCTTTGATGCATGAATTATGAAATCTTCAACCATGATTTTTTAAACAATTTTTTTCATTCATCTTTAGGTGTGAATGAAACCAATTTCATATTCACATATTTTTTGTAACATTTAATTTACACATAGTTTATTACATGTCCACCTCAGTGGGCAGCATGCATTCTGAACATGATATATGTTGGCTTGACTTACTGAAGTCCAAATGGAGGGGCTCAAATGCAATAAAGTCTTCAACAGCTGTGCTTAATAGCAAAAATAAATGAATAACAGTTTTGAGTACCTGTCCACTGTAGTGACCACTATGCATCAAAGGGTTAAGATTCAAGTTTTGGTTTTGCCTAAAATAATACCTCACACAGGTCTCTAACCCTCTGGAGACGGTTTGCTGCAGTACAAAGAAATCCCACAACAACAACGGTTGGAGCCCAGCCTCAGCTCTGTTAAAGTTAAAGTCCCACTGGTAGGGTTTAACCCCCCAATCCAGCTGCATAAAGCTGAGAGTCAAGCAAGGAGGCACCGGGTCTTTGGTATGACCCGGCCAGGATTTGAACCACGCTGATCTCCCAGTCCCAGTGCCGACACCCTACCACTAGACCACTGAGCTGGTCTGTAAGCACCGCCTTGCATCGGAGCCACATTGTTGAAACTATTCTATGGAGTGAAGCAGATTTAACAGCCTGTGGATGAGTTAATGGGCTGCTGAAACGCTGGTGCTTCAATGACACACTCCAGAGCCGCTGCTGCTGGTTCTACAGAACACCGTAAAATCTTAGTTCTCCTCGTTTTTACTCCCGTTTGGGAAGCTACAGAACCTTTTATGCTGGAACCCAAATGCCTTGCACTTTGGAGAAATAAACAATCAAGAGACCGTCAGAAGAAGACTTGAACAGCTGACTCCATGCAGGTTTTTGAGTGGGTTGTTGTGGCTGATAAAATTAGCTCAGCTACAACCGCACTGATGAACTTCTCTTCTGTCTCCTAACATCCTCTCTCTCCTTGTCTTGCTTCCTGCTGCTCTCGTTTCCCTTTCCCTTCCCTTCTCACACATTCAGAGATCCTAACAGAGATGCTAAATATAGCAGCATCCATTTCTGCACCAGCACTGGCACCAAAGGCCTTGGAGAAGGAAAGCTTCATTAGGTTGTGTGCAAGTGCATGCACACATTCTGCATTTCGTCTTCACTTCTCATCGTTTGTACAGCAGACGAATTCCAAGTGTGCAGACAAACATGCCTGCATACACAGCACACAGAGGAACTGACAAAGTGGGACACTCTGGCCCGCCTCCTTCAGGGTGTCTCTGCCAGCTCCGTGTGCCCTCTTATGTAAACAGGTCACTGTGAGTTCCTAACACTTGTGCAAATGGGAGACACGAGACACGATGCATGAACAGACTGAACATTCATGTTTGTGTGTTCAACACTGAACATGCAGACGTTTGAACATGTGACCTCTTCATGATGTTCTGAGCATTCCTCATACGGCATAAAAACAATCACTCATCAGACTGAACCGGTTTCTTTTGTCTTATTTCCCAAAACTAAATTAGACCCGATCAGCTGTTGGTGTTCCATCAGCGATTCCTTGGCATTATCAAGCAGCTGAATGGTTGGTTGGTAAACGGGAACGTTAGCTTTGAGAAGGACTGGCGTCTCTTCTGTTGGTTTCAGTTATAGTTTCAGATGAAAAACTTGGACCTGACTAAAACGTTTCCTCTCTAAATACAAATACATGGATGTCAGAAAGGCAACGTGACCTTTTCCTTTTATTTGCTTCGGTTTTTCTTACAGAATGCATTTCTCCACAGAGAAGGAATACAGGAAAAGAGCTAAAAGACATTTCTAAGCCAGGTGTCTCAGTGCTGACCATCTCAGCCCATCTTCACATGCAGTGAAACCCCGCGGTGGCGTTAACTTTGCAGGGTCGGGTGGGGTTTCAGAAGAACACCGTGGGCTCGCCATCACGTGTGACCGTGTGGTGGTGTGTCACAGCAGCATGTTGGTGTTCTTGGATGGGTGGGGCACACTCTGGGCTCTGTGCAGGCAGAGAGTGAGCGGCTAAAAAGGATCAATGCAAATTCTAATTGGTTTTCATCAACGGCTGAAAAAGGTGAAAATCAGCCAAAATATTAATGTTTGACCAGTGATGCTGAAGTAAGTCACAAACCAACACACATGAAAACACAGCCGCTGTCTAATCCTGGCCAGCCTAGTCTCTCAGTCTTCTGAATTCATTCATTCATGTGATACAGATCACATCACCTTCACAACCCAGTCCCACCTTCAGGGACGTATCAAGTCAAACTGTCCTTCAGGTAAACACAGACTGTCCTTCAGGTAAACACAGACTGTCCTTCAGGTAAACACAGACTGTCCTTCAGGTAAACACAGACTGTCCTTCAGGTAAACACAGACTGTCCTTCAGGTAAACACAGACTGTCCTTCAGGTAAACACAGACTTGTTCTCCAACTAAACTAAACTGCAACCACCGCAGACAGTACAGTGGACAGGAAATGAGCGATAATTCAAGCAAAGCGCTCCTCAGAGGAGTATGACAGTCATGTAGTCCTCCTGGCGTGTGTCACGGTAGGTGTGTGCTGATGGAGCGACAGGTGGGGGGGGGTGGGGGGGTAGGCTAAAGCAAGAGAGAGTGAGTGCGTGACTGGGTGCATCCATGATTCTCATCTCCTTTGTTGGACACTCCTGGGCTGATCCCACACGTGCACACACACACACACACACACACACACACACACACACACACACACACACACACACACACACACACAGCAGCTCTTTTCAATGCAAAGCCTCCACCTTCTGACCAGTCCCCAGAAGAGAGAAGAGCCGTCTCCTCCAGCAAAGACCAGAACATCCTGCAGACAAGGGTTGTTGCACGCTTGTCCTGAATACAGCAGACACAACAAAGTCACCACACTCTTGAGCGACAGCACCACGTTTGAAGCTCTGAGGAGACCCGACAAGCGGATCAAAGAAGCAAATCACGAACCATCTACAGGAACTACCAAAGTACTAAGTAATCAGCCACACATTCTACTACAGACTATCCAGGAGAAGCCACCCCATGTAGACATGGTCTTCTGAAGATTCACAAGGAAGGACACCCCTCAGACCCATCAGCAGCATCAACTCGGTCATTGTAGAACCCCTCTCCGCCATCCTGGCCCCGCTGGTTGGAAAGACCCAACGCCATACAGAATCTGGTGGGTTTTGCATTCTTCTAGCTTCATCTACAGAAGAAACTTTCAACAGAAACAAACCTTTTAAACCTTTCTGACTTTTTAAAAGTGGTTCTAATTATTTAAAAGAATCACAACAACCATACGACAGCAAACCAATGCTTGATGATCGCTAACCATGTAAACAGGAGCTAAACGTTCATGTCCACATCCTCCAAACACACTCTGTAAACTCATCACTGCAGTTTCAAAGGAAGACAAGCGATTCAGCAGGCCCAGCAAACACACCTTTCTGAGTCAGGATGACTTCAGGGCTGATCAACAGCTTTACTGACCTTCCATGGCATACTTCATGTCCAGGGCAAAGAGGCTCCACATGATTTCAGCGCTGATCTTCCCCACACTCATCTCTTGTGGAAACCTGATGGGATCCAGACAGATTCCAGTCACACACCCTTCTGTACAGTTACTAGCTTATTGGCAGGCCCAGTCTGAATGTCTGTTTCATAACTAATGCTTCTCATAATCGATCTGTCATCCCAGTCCTAACCTGGTCCTACTGGGATGCATGCTTAAAGGTGTTGGGGGAAACATCACATCTGAGGAGACAGAGGGTGCTAATCTGCTGTGAAAGCCAATAGATTTTCAGTCAAAGCCTAAACGTGAGACGTCGGTGGTCTAATCACCCGTACCTTGGCAGGGCAATGGGAGCACGGATGACAAACCCTGAAAACTGTGAATATTTCTGGAAACGTTTAACTCCACCAGAAAGCGTCGTGTTTCCAACATCACACAGATGTGCTCTGGGATTTTCACCCAGCAGTAACGGTGGTAATGCAGAACGTTTACCCTGGTGGTTTGTGTCAGCTCAGTGCAAGAGAATCAAAGCAACTAAGGCTCTTTCTTTTCATTAGCAACAGTCTCCAGATTCTTCTGTCACTTGTCCTCAAAGCTGTGGCGCACCCACATGGCGCATCGTTTCTGAGACGAGGGGGAACTCCTCAGGGCTGGAATAAATGTAAATCTGCAGTCGGCACACATGCGTGCATCGTTTACAATCCACTGTTATGCTGGAAAAGGAAAAGACTTCTGCAAATACTCCAAAGGTTCTCACGCTTTCAACCTCAGAAGAAGAAGAAAACAGCTACAGCACACACTTTATTTTTCTAATTATGAGATCAATCCCACAGATCTGCCTAGTGGCTCCAAATCCCGACACGTTATTCCCACATAAATATTCCCAGCAGAGAGCAACAGACTGACAGCGACTTCCTTCTGGTTGCAGTGCTGATTACTTAGAGGCAACACCTCCGCTCACGGGCTTATGCTGCCAAAGCATCGAGCTCACCGCGGATCTGCAGCTGGACCAAGGAAAGGTGCAGGCACTGGGCATGAATATTGCAAACCTATCATCAGTCAGCGTGGGAGAGAAAGCTCAGGGCATAAACAAAGTAAGCATCGTAAATCAGCAGGAGAGGAAGAGATGGGAAGGACCAGAAAAATACTTACTTCTGAACTAGAATAAAACATTCAGGTCCTGTTTAGGGGTTATGAAATGTGTTCATGGCATCAGAACAGCCATTCAGAAAACACGAACCTTCCTCTGACTGTAGAGCAACATCATCTTACTCCGCTGTCCACTACGGCTGCACACATTAAAGCCTCAACATCAGGACCACCACCTTCAGCAATGGTAGCATATCAAAAACGGACCAACTGGGCCGTTAGGGCAGTGGGGATGTGATGCTTCCCACAGGTTCACCAGATCTCCTCAGGCTGGAACCTGAGTTAGCATGTGGGAGGGTTCCACTGAATCAAAGAGCTGCCTACTGGTTGATGACCGGCGTGTAGGCTGTGCGGTCCTCATCGATTACAGACACCATGAGGGTGATGAGTTTTGGCCAGAAGTCCAGATTCTTGATGGAAGGACCTTGCTCCTCTCGGGGAAGATCCTGCTTCCGACTCTGGAAAGAAAGAAGTTCAGACAACGAGCTGAAACTCATCAGAACAAAAGACCCAAACATGTTCTAAGATATCATCAAAGATCACCAGCGGTCCATGACCTAGCTAGTTAGACTCATGTCCAGCGTCTGCTGTTATTCAAAGCAGCTAACACACAGGTGAGGCAGAAACGTAGGCGTCACAATGGACAAAGGACACAGTGACCCTAACCCTAAACCTAACCCTAACCCAGCATCCCTCCGACTACTGGATGAGCCGTTCTTCCCCTGAGCCACGGCCACCTGTGAAGTCAACAACCTAAAAATGATCCCAGATGAGCCGAAACCTGGAAGAGTTCACTCAGAGAAATATCTAAAGTTTCAGTCCAACTGTTTCGGTCTGTTACCTCAGAGGCGGAGTTAACCCTTTGATGCATAATGGTCACTATAGTGGACAGGTACTCAAAATTGTTATTTCTTTATTTTTGCTATTAAGCACAGCTGATGAAGACTTTATTGCATGTGAGCCCCTCCATTTGGACTTCAGTAAGTCAAGCCACCATATTTCATGTTCAGAATGCACGCTGTCCACTGAGATGGGCATGTAATAAATTATTTGTAAATTAACAAAATGTTACAAAAAATATTTGTTGAAATTTGTTTCATTCACACATGAAGATGAATGAAAAAAAATGTTTAAAAAATCATGGTTGAAGATCCCATAATTCATGCATCAGAGGGTTAAAGGATGTTCGATAACATTTAAACTGTTGCTAAGCGACCTTAAAGTGGGTTTGTTGCTGCAGGAAAGCTAAAAAAAGATTTACACACATCATGTCCTTTAGTGAGGCAGCTAAATGTATCATTGTGGAACCGTTAGCTAATGACTCTGGATGCTAACATCATTATTAACCAGAGACTCTGGAGGCTAGTATCATTAATAATCAGAGAATCTGGATGCTAATATCATTAATAACCAGACTCTGGATGCTAGTGTCATCAATAACCAGAGACTCTGGATGCTAATATCATTAATAATCAGAGACTCTGGATGCTAATATCATTAATAACCAGACTCTGGATGCTAGTATCATTAATAACCAGACTCTGGATGCTAACATCATTAATAACCAGAGACTCTGGTTGCTAACATCGTTAATAACCAGAGACTCTGGATGCTAATATCATTAATAACCAGAGACTCTGGATGCTAATATCATTAATAATCAGAGAATCTGGATGCTAATATCATTAATAACCAGACTCTGGATGCTAATATCATTAATAATCAGAGAATCTGGATGCTAATATCATTAATAATCAGAGAATCTGGATGCTAATATCATTAATAGCCAGAGACTCTGGATGCTAATATCATTAATAATCAGAGAATCTGGATGCTAATATCATTAATAACCAGACTCTGGATGCTAGTATATTAATAACCAGACTCTGGTTGCTAACATCATTAATAACAAGATACTCTGGATGCTAATATCAGTAATAACCAGAGACTCTGGATGCTAATATCAGTAATAACCAGAGACTCTGGATGCTAATATCATTAGTAATCAGAGAATCTGGATGCTAATATCATTAATAACCAGACTCTGGATGCTAGTATCATTAACAACCAGAGACTCTGGATGCTAATATCATTAATAACCAGAGACTCTGGATGCTAGTATCATTAATAACCAGAGACTCTGGATGCTAACATCATTAATAACCACAGAGACTCTGGATGCTAATATCATTAATAACCAGAGACTCTGGATGCTAGTATCATTAATAACCAGAGACTCTGGATGCTAGTATCATTAGTAATCAGAGAATCTGCATGCTAGTATCATTAACAACCAGACTCTGGATGCTAACATCATTAATAACCAGAGACTCTGGATGCTAACATCATTAATAACCAGAGACTCTGAATGCTAATATCATTAATAACCAGAGACTCTGGATGCTAGTATCATTAATAATCAGAGACTCTGGGTGCTGACATCATTAATAACCAGAGACTCTGGATGCTAATGTCATTAATAACCAGAGACTCTGGATGCTAATATAATTAATAACCAGAGACTCTGGATGCTAGTATCATTAATAATCAGAGACTCTGGATGCTAACATCATTAATAACCAGAGACTCTGGATGCTAACATCATTAATAACCAGATACTCTGGATGCTAACATCATTAATAACCAGAGACTCTGGATGGTAACATCATTAATAACCAGATACTCTGGATGCTAATATCATTATTAACCAGAGACTCTGGATGCTAGTATCATTAATAACCAGATACTCTGGATGCTAATATCATTATTAACCAGAGACTCTGGATGCTAGTATCATTAATAACCAGAGACTCTGGATGCTAATATCATTAATAACCAGAGACTCTGGATGCTAATATCATTAATAACCAGAGACTCTGGATGCTAATATCATTAATAACCAGAGACTCTGGATGCTAGTATCATTAGTAATCAGAGAATCTGGATGCTAATATCATTAATAACCAGACTCTGGATGCTAGAATCATTAACAACCAGAGACTCTGGATGCTAATATCATTAATAACCAGAGACTCTGGATGCTAATATCATTAATAACCAGAGACTCTGGATGCTAGTATCATTAGTAATCAGAGAATCTGAATGCTAATATCATTAATAACCAGACTCTGGATGCTAATATCATTAATAACCAGAGACTCTGGATGCTAGTATCATTAATAACAAGAGACTCTGGATGCTAATATCATTATTAACCAGAGACTCTGGATGCTAGTATCATTAATAACCAGAGACTCTGGATGCTAACACTTTAATAACCAGAGACTCTGGATGCTAGTATCATTAATAATCTGAGACTCTGGATGCTAACATCATTAATAACCAGAGACTCTGGATGCTAATATCATTATTAACCAGAGACTCTGGATGCTAGTATCATTAATAACCAGAGACTCTGGATGCTAACACTTTAATAACCAGAGACTCTGGATGCTAGTATCATTAATAATCAGAGACTCTGGATGCTAACATCATTAATAACCAGAGACTCTGGATGCTAGTATCATTAATAATCACAGACTCTGGATGCTAACATCATTGATAACCAGACACTCTGGATGCTAATATCATTATTAACCAGAGACTCTGGATGCCAATATCCTTAATAATCACAGACTCTGGATGCTAACATCATTAATAACCAGAGACTCTGGATACTAGTATCATTAATAATCACAGACTCTGGATGCTAACATCATTAATAACCAGACACTCTGGATGTTAATATCATTATTAACCAGAGACTCTGGATGCTAATATCATTAATAACCAGAGACTCTGGATGCTAGTATCATTAACAACGAGAGACTCTGGATATTAATATCATTAATAACCAAAGACTCTGGATGCTAGTATCATTAACAACCAGAGACTCTGGATGCTAATATCATTAATAACCAGAGACTCTGGATGCTAACATCATTAATAACCAGAGACTCTGGATGCTAGTATCATTAATAATCAGATTCTGGATGCTAATATCATTAATAATCAGAGACTCTGGATGCTAACATCATTAATAACCAGAGACTCTGGATGCTAGTATCATTAACAACCAGAGACTCTGGATGATAGTATCATTAACAACCAGAGACTCTGGATGCTAATATCATTAATAACCAGAGACTCTGGATGCTAGTATCATTAACAACCAGAGACTCTGGATGCTAATATCATTAATAACCAGAGACTCTGGATGCTAACATCATTAATAACCAGAGACTCTGGATGCTAGTATCATTAATGATCAGAATCTGAATGCTAATATCATTAATAATCAGAGACTCTGGATGCTAACATCATTAATAACCAGAATCTCTGGATGCTAATATCATTATTAACCAGAGACTCTGGATGCTAATATAATTAATAACCAGATACTCTGGATGCTAGTATCATTAACAACCAGAGACTCTGGATGCTAATATCATTAATAACCAGAGACTCTGGATGTTAGTATCATTAACAACCAGAGACTCTGAATGCTAATATCATTAATAACCAGAGACTCTGGATGCTAGTATCATTAATAATCAGACTCTGGATGCTAATATCATTAATAATCAGACTCTGGATGCTAATATCATTAATAACAAGAGACTGTGGGTGCTAATATCATTAATAACCAGAGACTCTGGATGCTAGTATCATTAACAACCAGAGACTCTGGATGCTAATATCATTAATAACCAGAGACTCTGGATGCTAACATCATTAATAACCAGAGACTCTGGATGCTAGTATCATTAATAATCAGACTCTGGATGCTAATATCATTAATAACCAGAGACTCTGGATGCTACTATCATTAATAACCAGAGACTCTGGATGCTGATATCAATAATAACCAGAGACTCTGGATGCTAGAATCATTAATAATCAGACTCTGGATGCTAATGTCATTAATAACCAGAGACTCTGGATGCTGACATCATTAATAACCAGAGACTCTGGATGCTAGTATCATTAATAATCAGACTCTGGATGCTAATATCATTAATAACCAGAGACTCTGGATGCTGATCTCATTAATAATCAGAGTCTCTGGATGCTAGTATCATTAGTAATAAGAGAATCTGGATGCTAATATCATTAATAACCAGACGCTGGCTGCTAGTATCATTAATAACTACAGACTATGGATGCTAGTATCATTAACAACCAGAGACTGTGGATGCTAATATCATTAATAACTACAGACTCTGGATGCTAGTATCATTAACAACCAGAGACTCTGGATGCTAATATTATTAATAACCAGAGACTCTGGATGCTAATATCTTTATTAACCAGAGACTCTGGATGCTGATATCATTAATAACCAGAGACTCTGGATGCTAGTATCATTAATAATCAGACTCTGGATGCTAATATCATTAATAACCAGAGACTCTGGATGCTGATATCATTAATAATCAGAGTCTCTGGATGCTAGTATCAATAGTAATAAGAGAATCTGGATGCTAATATCATTAATAACCAGACGCTGGATGCTAGTATCATTAACAACCAGAGACTCTGGATGCTAATATCATTAATAACTACAGACTCTGGATGCTAGTATCATTAACAACCAGAGACTCTGGATGCTAATATCATTAATAACCAGAGACTCTGGATGCTAACATCATTAATAACCAGAGACTCTGGATGCTAGTATCATTAATAATCAGATTCTGGATGCTAATATTTTTAATAATCAGAGACTCTGGATGCTAACATCATTAATAACCAGAGACTCTGGATGCTAGTATCATTAACAACCAGAGACTCTGGATGATAGTATCATTAACAACCAGAGACTCTGGATGCTAACATCATTAATAACCAGACACTCTGGATGCTAATATCATTATTAACCAGAGAATCTGAATGCTAATATCATTAATAATCACAGACTCTGGATGCTAACATCATTAATAACCAGACACTCTGGATGCTAATATCATTATTAACCAGAGACTCTGGATGCTAATATCATTAATAACCAGAGACTCTGGATGCTAGTATCATTAACAACGAGAGACTCTGGATATTAATATCATTAATAACCAAAGACTCTGGATGCTAGTATCATTAACAACCAGAGACTCTGGATGCTAATATCATTAATAACCAGAGACTCTGGATGATAACATCATTAATAACCAGAGACTCTGGATGCTAGTATCATTAATAATCAGATTCTGGATGCTAATATCATTAATAATCAGAGACTCTGGATGCTAACATCATTAATAACCAGAGACTCTGGATGCTAGTATCATTAACAACCAGAGACTCTGGATGATAGTATCATTAACAACCAGAGACTCTGGATGCTAATATCATTAATAACCAGAGACTCTGGATGCTAGTATCATTAACAACCAGAGACTCTGGATGCTAATATCATTAATAACCAGAGACTCTGGATGCTAGTATCATTAATGATCAGAATCTGAATGCTAATATCATTAATAATCGGAGACTTTGGATGCTAACATCATTAATAACCAGAATCTCTGGATGCTAATATCATTATTAACCAGAGACTCTGGATGCTAGAATAATTAATAACCAGATACTCTGGATGCTAGTATCATTAACAACCACAGACTCTGGATGCTAATTTCATTAATAACCAGAGACTCTGGATGCTAGTATCATTAACAACCAGAGACTCTGAATGCTAATATCATTAATAACCAGAGACTCTGGATGCTAGTATCATTAATAATCAGACTCTGGATGCTAATATCATTAATAATCAGACTCTGGATGCTAATATCATTAATAACATGAGACTGTGGATGCTAATATCATTAATAACCAGAGACTCTGGATGCTAGTACCATTAACAACCAGAGACTCTGGATGCTAATATCATTAATAACCAGAGACTCTGGATGCTAACATCATTAATAACCAGAGACTCTGGATGCTAGTATCATTAATAATCAGACTCTGGATGCTAATATTATTAATAACCAGAGACTCTGGATGCTACTATCATTAATAACCAGAGACTCTGGATGCTGATATCAATAATAACCAGAGACTCTGGATGCTAGAATCATTAATAATCAGACTCTGGATGCTAATGTCATTAATAACCAGAGACTCTGGATGCTGATATCATTAATAACCAGAGACTCTGGATGCTAACATCATTAATAACCAGAGACTCTGGATGCTAGTATCATTAATAATCAGACTCTGGATGCTAATATCATTAATAACCAGAGACTCTGGATGCTGATATCATTAATAATCAGAGTCTCTGGATGCTAGTATCATTAGAAATAAGAGAATCTGGATGCTAATATCATTAATAACCAGACGCTGGCTGCTAGTATCATTAATAACTACAGACTCTGGATGCTAGTATCGTTAACAACCAGAGACTCTGGATGCTAATATCATTAATAACTACAGACTTTGGATGCTAGTATCATTAACAACCAGAGACTCTGGATGCTAATATTATTAATAACCAGAGACTCTGGATGCTAATATCTTTATTAACCAGAGACTATGGATGCTGATATCATTAATAACCAGAGACTCTGGATGCTAACATCATTAATAACCAGAGACTCTGGATGCTAGTATCATTAATAATCAGACTCTGGATGCTAATATCATTAATAACCAGAGACTCTGGATGCTGATATCATTAATAATCAGAGTCTCTGGATGCTAGTATCAATAGTAATAAGAGAATCTGGATTCTAATATCATTAATAACCAGACGCTGGATGCTAGTATCATTAACAACCAGAGACTCTGGATGCTAATATCATTAATAACTACAGACTCTGGATGCTAGTATCATTAACAACCAGAGACTCTGGATGCTAATATCATTTATAACCAGAGACTCTGGATGCTAATATCATTAATAACCAGACGCTGGATGCTAGTATCATTAATAACTACAGACTCTGGATGCTAATATCATTAATAACTACAGACTCTGGATGCTATTATCATTAACAACCAGAGACTCTGGATGCTAATATCATTAATAACCAGAGACTCTGGATGCTAATATCATTAACAACCAGAGACTCTGGATGCTAATATCATTAATAACTACAGACTCTGGATGCTAGTATCATTAACAACCAGAGACTCTGGATGCTAATATTATTAATAACCAGAGACTCTGGATGCTAATATCTTTATTAACCAGAGACTCTGGATGCTGATATCATTAATAACCAGAGACTCTGGATGCTAACATCATTAATAACCAGAGACTCTGGATGCTAATATCATTATTAACCAGAGAATCTGAATGCTAATATCATTAATAATCACAGACTCTGGATGCTAACATCATTAATAACCAGACACTCTGGATGCTAATATCATTATTAACCAGAGACTCTGGATGCTAATATCATTAATAACCAGAGACTCTGGATGCTAGTATCATTAACAACGAGAGACTCTGGATATTAATATCATTAATAACCAAAGACTCTGGATGCTAGTATCATTAACAACCAGAGACTCTGGATGCTAATATCATTAATAACCAGAGACTCTGGATGCTAACATCATTAATAACCAGAGACTCTGGATGCTAGTATCATTAATAATCAGATTCTGGATGCTAATATCATTAATAATCAGAGACTCTGGATGCTAACATCATTAATAACCAGAGACTCTGGATGCTAGTATCATTAACAACCAGAGACTCTGGATGATAGTATCATTAACAACCAGAGACTCTGGATGCTAATATCATTAATAACCAGAGACTCTGGATGCTAGTATCATTAACAACCAGAGACTCTGGATGCTAATATCATTAATAACCAGAGACTCTGGATGCTAAGATCATTAATAACCAGAGACTCTGGATGCTAGTATCATTAATGATCAGAATCTGAATGCTAATATCATTAATAATCGGAGACTTTGGATGCTAACATCATTAATAACCAGAATCTCTGGATGCTAATATCATTATTAACCAGAGACTCTGGATGCTAATATCATTAATAACCAGATACTCTGGATGCTAGTATCATTAACAACCAGAGACTCTGGATGCTAATTTCATTAATAACCAGAGACTCTGGACGCTAGTATCATTAACAACCAGAGACTCTGAATGCTAATATCATTAATAACCAGAGACTCTGGATGCTAGTATCATTAATAATCATACTCTGGATGCTAATATCATTAATAATCAGACTCTGGATGCTAATATCATTAATAACAAGAGACTGTGGATGCTAATATCATTAATAACCAGAGACTCTGGATGCTAGTATCATTAACAACCAGAGACTCTGGATGCTAATATCATTAATAACCAGAGACTCTGGATGCTAACATCATTAATAACCAGAGACTCTGGATGCTAGTATCATTAATAATCAGACTCTGGATGCTAATATCATTAATAACCAGAGACTCTGGATGCTACTATCATTAATAACCAGAGACTCTGGATGCTGATATCAATAATAACCAGAGACTCTGGATGCTAGAATCATTAATAATCAGACTCTGGATGCTAATGTCATTAATAACCAGAGACTCTGGATGCTGATATCATTAATACCCAGAGACTCTGGATGCTAACATCATTAATAACCAGAGACTCTGGATGCTAGTATCATTAATAATCAGACTCTGGATGCTAATATCATTAATAACCAGAGACTCTGGATGCTGATTTCATTAATAATCAGAGTCTCTGGATGCTAGTATCATTAGAAATAAGAGAATCTGGATGCTAATATCATTAATAACCAGACGCTGGCTGCTAGTATCATTAATAACTACAGACTCTGGATGCTAGTATCGTTAACAACCAGAGACTCTGGATGCTAATATCATTAATAAATACAGACTCTGGATGCTAGTATCATTAACAACCAGAGACTCTGGATGCTAATATTATTAATAACCAGAGACTCTGGATGCTAATATCTTTATTAACCAGAGACTCTGGATGCTGATATCATTAATAACCAGAGACTCTGGATGCTAACATCATTAATAACCAGAGACTCTGGATGCTAGTATCATTAATAATCAGACTCTGGATGCTAATATCATTAATAACCAGAGACTCTGGATGCTGATATCATTAATAATCAGAGTCTCTGGATGCTAGTATCAATAGTAATAAGAGAATCTGGATGCTAATATCATTAATAACCAGACGCTGGATGCTAGTATCATTAACAACCAGAGACTCTGGATGCTAATATCTTTAATAACTACAGACTCTGGATGCTAGTATCATTAACAACCAGAGACTCTGGATGCTAATATCATTAATAACCAGAGACTCTGGATGCTAATATCATTAATAACCAGACGCTGGATGCTAGTATCATTAATAACTACAGACTCTGGATGCTAATATCATTAATAACTAC
>NC_091749.1:75349126-75354126 GCF_043380555.1 Nothobranchius furzeri
ACCAACAAAAGCAACCCCGTTCTGTAGAAGAGCCGACTCAAACCGAATCCTGGATGATCCTGAACCGCTCCAGTGGATCAGACGTCTGACCAGGACACTTCTAAACCTGTTGTGTCCTTTAACAAGGAAGTGTGGCTTAAGGGAATGCATGAGGATGAGATGATGTTCTTCCTGTGAGCATCTTCTGTGAAAGCTTCCTGAACAGCTAACGAGCTTCCAACGCTGATCCTCTGTCTGGTGATCAACTCAGCGGAGACTTTATGTCCACACCCACGCGCACGCGCACGCACACACGCACGCACGCACGCACACACACACACACACACACACGCTCACACACCAATTAAAATAATGCTGATAGCGTGGACTAGAAGACAGGTGATGGTTTATGTATTTAAATGATGATCAGGCTGCTGTAAAATGTAATCTCCATCCACATCCAGACACAATTATCCTCTATTCTAGTTGCTCTGCTCTTGTCTGGGCTGACTTAGCTGACGGTGTGGGCGGCGCGCCTAACTAGCGGTTGTGATGCACATTTTACACATTTGGAGAGGTGGGCTGGATGCTTTGCTTTCAGTGGAAGATGGATTTTTTTTACATGTGGGAGATGTTGCCCCATGAATAACATAAAAACTACTGGTGCGCATGTACCCTTCTGAAAGAGTCCTACGTTGAGAGGTAAATAGTAGAAGTGCAGGTTCTGGTGCCTATAAATGACAAATGAATGAAAATTAAATTGGGAGTTTTTACTTCATATTTTAGAAATTAAAATGACGGGGCAAAACATTTATGACGTCTTTTTAAACTAAATTTTCTACCGCGACCTGCCTGCTTCACTAAGTCACTGCTTATTAAGGTCCGTCCAGAATGACCGTGGCCCACCCAAAGATGAAAACCTGGCGCCGCGCCTGTTATAAACCTCTACAGATTGTTGTTCTTCACGTTATCAAACTGAGAGTTTGTACAGCTAATGTCAAGATGTAAAATTATGAATTCAGTCGAGCTCTTCCGTCCCTCCCTCTCCTGTTTCTCCTTGAAACCCGACAGCTGATGTCGGGTTTCAAGGAGAAACAGGAGAGGGAGGGGATGAAGGAGATGAGGCAAACAGAGTGAGTGTGAGAAACCAGACTGGTGTGGAGGTGAGCCAAACAGCTGGAAAAGGGTGGGTGTTGAATCCCCCACGTCCCCCACGGGTGCGACGCCCATGGCCACAACAACATGAGATGTATCACCAGATAGATGCAAACGCTCTCAGATTTAGCTGCTCAGCTCACTAATCACCAGGAATGGTAGCAGATCTGTTGCTGCACTCATATTCAGCTTCACACAGCGCCTCCTTCAGTTTCAAACCCTAAAGTCAGACACTTGTGAGATGAACAAGCTAATCCTAAATCACCACCAGCCAGGACTCCAAGCACGCTGTTCTGTTGTTACATGACAGCTCCTGTCTGGACCCGATCACCCGGATGACTCCTACATGGTGGATCAGCAACGTTTAACATGAAACAGGCTGGTGTGAATACCTGGCAGGTGACATGACACCTGATAAAACCCTACATGTGAGGAGCAACAGCAGTAGCTACGGGTGGAGTTACCTGGTCAAGAAGCTGGTTGTAAAGTTCATGACAGTTGTCAAAAATGTATTTGTACGTTGAGTCGAGGCAAGCTTTCACGCAGTCCTTCACCACCATGCTGGCTCTCGGTGGACTCTGGAGCTCCTGCACCTGCACAAACACATGAGTGGAGTCCATCACTCACTCATCAGGACGAGACAGAGGTCTCCACTTCACAGCGATCCCTTCAGGAGAGGCAGCTTTGTTCTATTGAGCGGATGCCTGGCATACCATAAAATGAACAAAAAGGAATATTGGATCAATCCCGGAGCTCAGGGATTGAATGCATCGCGCTGTGAACACACAAACTCATATAATTGTCGAGATGAGTCGTAAATTTGGACCTTTGGCTGAGATTCAGGCTCTGGCACAGAAGGTGGATTCCATCAAGGACAGAGTTGACAGATCAGCACGGATTGGGATAGATTAATTACGCCATTATTGGATCTAGAGGGGTTGTAGACCAACAGAACACTAAGGCAGAGAGGAAATTATCTCTGTCTGTCCCCAAAACAATCCTTATCTGAATCTGGTGCCCTTGAGCCTGTGAGGCTGAAGTGAAAACTCCCCTCAGAAGAAATGTGGAATGCTACCGTCGCTATGGAAACTCTTTCTCCCTATCCCAGCCTGGGCGGGACTGTGACCGGTGAAGGCCGTGGAATCGTATCTAGGAGTCAATGTCCTCTCTAACCCATTATCTCCCTCCCCTGTCCAAACGGAGGTGATGAGCACTGCTCCATGCGGCTGCACGCACTGAAGTGAGGAGAGTCCCAACCCTACCCCCCCACCTAGTGGACACTTATGTTGTGTAATGTCTGAAGTCTGTGTTGCATATCTGACTGAGGTGTTTTTTGCAGAGCAAAGCTGCCCTCCCTGTGGAAGGTAACTCTGAAGTGCCTTTTTCCCTCCCCCGACTCAATCCTCATATAAACCCTCTCGATCTATTAAGGTAGCGCGACTCGGGTTGTGAATGACCACAGTCACCAGTTCTTGTCGTGTGTCTATCAGTGCGTTTACATGCAGCCAGTAACCCTTTCAAAACCCGAATATTCACAATAACCTGGTTCCGCAGGTCCATGTAAACACCGCCAAAAACCCGTATATGCTCATAACCGGGTTTTTAAAAACCCGGTTACTACACCTGGGGTAACCCTTTTCTAACCCGAATGTTTGGTCGTGTAAACGCATACCGGGATATCCCCATCAAAGCGTGTGTTCTGCACATGCTCTGTTCACAAGGAATCTTGTTCTTTTGAGTAGCGAGACGTCTTGTACGCGCCAGAACACCGGAAGTAAACAACAAGTTGGGAGCAACATGGCGAGTCGCGGCACAGCACCACACCTTTGGAGTGATGAGGAAACTAAAGCGCAAACAAACGCGGTCGGTATCTCTTCCGAACTGGGAAACATGTTGTTTTCACGGATAACAAGAAGAACCGGAAATGACGCATATTGCGTCTGGATGTAGTCCACACGTCCTGACGCTACCCCAACGTCCGCATTTAAACCGGGTTATGCAAGTTAGGGGTAACTCTTTCTGTTTATGCTTGTAAACGGGTTATTCTGATCAACTCAGAAACCCGAATCCCGACCTTAACCCGATCATAACCCGGATACTGGCTGCATGTAAACGTATTGTATGTATGTATGTATGTCTGATCTCAATTGTGTGCACTGAAACTCTAATTTCCCTCTGGGATTAATGAAGTATTGTTGAATATGAATTGAATTGAACTGAATTGGATTGAATTGAGACAGATGGTACCGGTCCAGACTCCTCTGAGTAACAGCTGCAAAATCCCAAACATGAGAAGGTCTTAGTCTTTAAACAGCTGATCAATTCAGATTCTGTTGTCCAGCTTTTAAATCTTCTAGTGGATAAAGCAGCAACCTTCTGAGATATTTCATAGATCTGTCTAAAATTAAACCAGTGTGTGAATCCTTTAAGTGTGTGTGTGTGTGTGTTGTTGTGAAGTATCGTCAGTGTGTTAGTTCTGATGCATCATGTAGACCAGCACAGCTGAACTCCGCTCACGCCCAAGGCTGTGATGACCCAGAGTGACAGTTTTCTTTCTGATGCCTACAGCTGCCATCTCAGTTCTGCCTCTGCTGCTGCACACACACACACACACACACACACACACACTACCTTCATCCTGAAGAAGGTGATGCTTGTAAGCAGATCCACGGTGGACTTGAGATCCTGGAGACGTTCTGGGTTTCCTGCAGGGAAATTATCCTGGAAGAAGCACGGAGACGAACAACAAGAGGAGAGAAAACGTGTTTCAGGAGGCAGCTGAGCAGCTTCTTTCACACAGTTCTATCCACGGCATCGCATCATTTATCCCTAAACATGAACATTTATCACCAGCAATCACAACGACATGTCAGTCTGTCTAATCGCTCGGTGGACACGGAAGTCTCTGCTGATGAAAATTCCTGTTTTAGGGCCATGAAGTCATCAGGCGCTGCAGAGCAGCGTGACTGGGAGAATATAAAGCCCCGGCAGCCGAGGCGAGGCCTCGCTGGGCCGTATCTTCTCCTGCTGCTGCTCTCGCTGAGCTCCTAGAGAAGTCCTCTTGGTTGGTATGTCTTCTCAATCCTGTCAATAAATCCGTATCAGGGCTGTTTAAGAGGAGGCTGAATGCTACCAGCAGCAGTGAGGTAGGAGAGAAGAGCCACACACACACGCACACACACACACACACACACACACACACACACACACACACACACACGCACACACACACACACACACACACACACCCACACACACACTCCTATCAGAGGGTCCCTCTTCACTGAAGTGACCTCACCAAAGATAAACAGAATAAAATCCAGAAGCAGAATCACGCTGGCTGTGCCTCCAGCTGTGGTAAACAACGGGACGATATCAGGCAACCGTGTGGTTTGCAGCCAGACGCGTCCGCCTCTGAGTCATCAGCTGCTCTCACACATTCTCCTGTTGCAGCTGCAACCTTGGGTTTCATCACAGTCCAAAACTCACAGATTTTCATATTTGTCAGAATGATGTCAGCCTTTAGCTGAGGCGGTGCTAAATGTCAGCTAAACTCTGATAAGCGTGTGTGTTTTAGGCAGCGACAACACGGGGCTGCACATTATGAACCCTGACCCTGCAGCTGTTTCAGGTCTAGATGCAACAGGATGCAGCAGCTAGCAGAGCTGTGCTGATGAAGACGGCTGCACTGGTGCTCAGAACGCTGCCTCAGCTGTCTGGAGTCATGGTGAGAACTTCCACAGTAAAGTAAAATGGTCGCTAATGTCAAAGTAGTTGGTGTTCAGCTGTTAGTGCAGGAGAGGCAGCAACAGCAGTACTGGTGGTACCACCCACCCTGCATGGACACAGCTAGAGGCCCCATCCTA
>NC_091749.1:75361626-75399126 GCF_043380555.1 Nothobranchius furzeri
TCTTCTTAAAGGCATTAAGCCACGAGTAATGATGTATTCACACACACACACACACACACACACACACACACACACACACACACACACACACACACACACACACACACACACACACACACACACACACACACACCCACACACCCACACACCCACACCCACTCACACACACACACACACACACACACACACACACACACACACACCACACACACACACACACACACACACACACACACACACACACACACACAGACACACACACACACACACACCCACACACACACACACACACACACACACACACACACACACACACACACACACAGACACACACACACACACACACACACACACACACACACACACACACACACACACACACACACACACACACACACACACACACACACACACACACATTCTCATTGGAAGGCCTGTTTAATTACTCTGCCTTCAGCCTCCAAATCCCCCAGAAGCACGTGGAGTTAGGCGAGCAACAACAGTGATGAAGAGTGTGGTGAAGAGTTCCGCTGAACTCCCATGGTGCTTTGGGGCTGGATCTCTTGAGCCCTGTTTAGAGCGAGGCTGTGTTGTGTTAGCCTGCTTGGGTTTGCACCCGTGGATGGAGAAGTAGTCCCAAAGTTTCAGACAGCTGGGAGGAAACGAGAGGAGATAACGAGGAATGAAGACGTAGCAGGACTGTGTGTGTGTGTGTGTGTGTGTGTGTGTGTGTGTGTGTGTGTGTGTGTGTGTGTGTGTGTGTGTGTGTGTGTGTGTGTGTGTGTGTGTGTGTGTGTGTGTGTGTGTGTGTGTGTGTGTGTGTGCAGGGGAGAGTCCTCACAGCTGCTCACAGCCATCATGTCAACAGTGACTGGAAGTCGATGCTTCATGACCAGAAAGGGAACACAAAGGAAAGTCCTCTCCAACTCCAGCTAAGCGTTCGTTCTACCTGATGAAGATGTCACATGACCACTCACTGCCTCTCTTGTCTGCATGAAATAAACCCACAGACTCTCCATGCAGCGCTGCACAGTGAAGCATCACTGAACAAGTCCACGGCAGATACAGCACAGAACATTTAAAGGCGTCCACCATATTTATGACACAATCAAGCCGCTGCTGCTGATGCAGCTGCTCTCATTTGTTGGGTGGACATACTGCAGCTGGTAATTGAGAAGAATTAGAGCTTGTTAAAGCAACTGTGTGGAGCTAAAGGGAATGCCGATGAGGAGATGGGCCTGCTGGGGAGGCAGGAGGATTGATAAAGGAGCTGCTGTGAGGAAAAGCAGACAGGCTCAAAGGGCCAAACGGAAAACAGGTGATGAAAGTAGCAACAGGACAACCTGGCAACACTTTAAAGACCTGCAGCAGGAAAACCTGGATAAATGTTGCTTCTCTCACATTTTAACTTTTGCAAACAGTAAATTCTAATATTCTCCTCCTTGAACCGTCACCTTATCGTGGTGGAGGAGTTTGAGTGCCCTAATGATCCTAGGAGCTATGTTGTCTGGGGCACTTAGTGCCCCTGGTAGGGTCTCCCATGACAAATTGGTCTTAGGTGAAGGGTGAGACAAAGAACGGTTCGAAGGATCTTTCATGGCGGTGAAAACGAAGAGTCGGAGTACCCGGCCCGGAGGGTTACCGGGGTCCCACCCTGGAGCCAGGCCTGGGGTTGGGGCCCGTGAGCGAGCGCCTGGTGGCCGGGCTTTCGCCCATGGGGCCCGGCCGGGCCCAGCCCGAACCGGATACATGGGCTCGTCCAACTGTGGACCCACCACCCGCAGGAGGAACATGAAGGGTCCGGTGCAATGTGAATCGGGTGGCAGACCAAGGCGGGAGCCTTGGCGGTCCAATCCCCGGACAAGGAAACTAGTTTTTGGGACATGGAACGTCACCTCGCTGGCGGGGAAGGAGCCGGAGCTTGTGGCAGAGGTTGAGCGGTACCGGCTAGATATAGTCGGACTCACCTCGACACATTGCATTGGCTCTGGAACCCGAGACCTGGAGAGGGGTTGGACACTCTACTTTGCTGGAGTTGCTCCGGGTGAGAGGCGGAGGGCTGGGGTTGGCTTTTTGTTAGCCCCGAGACTCTCTGCCTGTGTGTTGGGGTTTACCCCGGGGGACAAGAGGGTAGCTTCCTTGCGCCTTCGGGTTGGGGAACGGGTCCTGACTGTTGTTTGTGCTTATGGGCCAAATATCAGTTCAGAGTACCCACCCTTTTTGGAGTCCCTGGGACGAGTGCTAGATAGTGCTCCATCAGGGGACTCCATTGTCCTGCTGGGGGACTTCAATGCTCACGTGGGCAATGACAGCTTGACCTGGAGGGGTGTGATTGGGAGGAACGGCCCACCTGATCAGAACTCGAGCGGTGTTTTGTTATTGGACTTCTGTGCAAGCCGCAGTTTGGCCATAACGAACACCATGTTCGAACATAAGGATGCCCACCGGTACACTTGGTACCAGGGCAGCCTAGGTCACAGGTCGATGATAGATTTTGTAGTCATATCATCTGACCTGCGACCGTATGTTTTGGACACCCGAGTGAAGAGAGGGGCGGAGCTGTCAACTGATCACCATCTGGTGGTGAGTTGGATCAGATGGCAAGGGAACATGCCGCGTAGACCTGGCAGACCCAAACGCATAGTGAGTGTCTGCTGGGAACGCCTGGCAGAAGAACCTGTCAAGACGGTCTTCAACTCCCACCTCCGGCAGAGCTTTGACCACGTCCCGAGAGCAGTGGGGGACATTGAGTCCGAGTGGGCCTTGTTCCACTCTGCGATTGTCGAGGCGGCTGTTGCTAGCTGTGGTCGTAAGGTGGCCGGTGCCAGTCGTGGTGGCAACCCCCGTACCCGCTGGTGGACACCAGAGGTTCGGGGAGCCGTCAGGCTGAAGAAGGAGGCCTACAGGGCGTGGCTGGTCTGTGGGTCTCCGGAGGCAGCAGACAGGTACCGGATAGCCAAGCGGGGTGCAGCAGTGGCAGTTGCCGAGGCAAAATCTCGGGCGTGGGAGGAGTTTGGTGAGGCCATGGAGAAAGACTATCGATCGGCTCCAAAGAGGTTCTGGCAAACTGTCCGGCGCCTCAGGAGAGGAAGGCAGCAACTCGCTCACACTGTTTACAGTGGGGATGGGGAGCTGCTGACGTCAACTGAGGCTATAGTCGGACGGTGGAAGGAATACTTTGAGGAGCTCCTCAATCCCACCAATGCGCATTCCGAGGAGGAACCAGAGCTGGGAGGCCTGGGGATGGACTGTCCGATCTCGGGGGCAGAAGTTGCTGAGGTAGTCAAACAACTACACAGCGGCGGAGCCCCGGGGGCGGATGAGGTTCGTCCTGGGTATCTCAAGGCTATGGATGTTGTAGGGCTGTCATGGTTGACACGTCTCTACAACATTGCGTGGTCATCGGGGGCAGTTCCTAGGGAGTGGCAGACCGGGGTGGTGGTCCCCATCTTTAAGAAGGGTGACCTGAGGGTGTGTTCCAACTATAGGGGGATCACACTCCTCAGCCTCCCTGGAAAGGTCTACTCCAAGGTACTGGAGAGGAGGGTCCGATCGATAGTTGAATCTCAGATAGAGGAGGAGCAATGTGGTTTTCGTCCTGGCCGTGGAACTGTGGACCAGCTCTATACCCTTGCAAGGGTGATGGAGGGGGCATGGGAGTTTGCCCAACCAATCCACATGTGCTTTGTGGATTTGGAGAAGGCTTATGACCGTGTCCCCAGGGGCACCCTGTGGGGGACGCTCCAGGAGTATGGGGTGGGTGGCTTTCTGTTAAGGGCCATTCAGTCCCTTTACCAGAGGAGCGTGAGTTTGGTCCGCATAGCCGGTAGTAAGTCGGACCTGTTCCCAGTGAGGGTTGGACTCCGCCAGGGCTGCCCTTTGTCACCGGTTCTGTTCATCACATTTATGGACAGAATTTCTAGACGCAGCCGTGGTGTGGAGTGTGTCGAGTTTGGTGGCAGGAGAATCTCGTCTCTGCTTTTTGCGGATGATGTGGTCCTCCTAGCTTCATCCAGCTCTGACCTTCAGCTCTTGCTGGGTAGGTTCGCGGCCGAATGTGAAGCGGCTGGGATGAGGATCAGCACCTCCAAATCTGAGACCATGGTTCTCGACCGGAAAAGGGTGGCTTGCCACCTCCGGGTCGGGGGAGAGGTCCTACCTCAAGTGGAGGAGTTTAAGTATCTCGGGGTCTTGTTCACGAGTGAGGGTAGGAGGGATCGGGAGATCGACAGGCGGATTGGTTCGGCGTCTGCAGTGATGCGGACACTGAGCCGATCTGTCGTGGGGAAGAGGGAGCTGAGCCAGAAAGCCAGGCTCTCGATTTACCGGTCGATCTACGTCCCAATCCTCACCTATGGTCATGAGCTTTGGGTAATGACCGAAAGAACGAGATCGCGGATACAAGCGGCCGAAATGAGTTTCCTCCGTAGGGTGGCCGGGCTCAGCCTTAGAGATAGGGTGAGGAGCTCGGACATTCGGGAGGGACTCGGAGTAGAACCGCTGCTCCTCCGGATCGAAAGGAGCCAGTTGAGGTGGTTTGGGCATCTGGTCAGGATGCCTCCTGGACGCCTCCCTGGGGAGGTGTTTCGGGCATGTCCTGCCGGCAGAAGGCCCCCGGGTCGACCCAGGACACGTTGGAGAAGTTACATCTCCAATCTGGTCCGGGAACGCCTTGGGGTCCTGCCGGAGGAGCTGGTGGACAAGGCCGGGGAGAGGACGGCCTGGAGCTCCCTAGTTGGGATGCTGCCCCCGCGACCCGGACCCGGATAAGCGGAGGAAGACGAGAGAGACGAGACGAGAGACGAGAAATTCTAATATTTTATCCTTGAAGTGTTTGGTGAATGGATACCGTGGTTTGTGTGTGTGTGTACGCGTGCGTGTACGCGTGTGCGTGTGTGTGTGTCTGTGTGTGTGTCTGTGTGTGCGTGCATGTATGCGTGCGTGCGTGTGTGTGTGTGTACGCGTGCGTGTACGCGTGTGCATGTGTGTGTGTCTGTGTGTGTGTGTCTGTGTGTGTGCGTGCATGTATGCGTGCGTGTGTGTGTGTGTGTCTGTGTGTGTGCGTGCATGTGTGCGTGTAGGCGTGCGTGCACGTGTGTGCGTGCGTGCGTGTACGCGTGCGTGTGTGTGTGTGTGTGTGTGTGTGTGTGTGTGTGCGTGTGTGTGCGTGTGTGTGTGTCTGTGTGTGTGTGTGTGTGTGTCGGTGTGTGTGCGTGCGTGTACGCGTGAGTGCGTGTGTGTGTGCATGTGTGTGTGTGTGCGTGCGTGTACGCGTGAGTGCGTGCGTGCGTGTGCGTGTGTGTGCGTGTGCATGTGTGTGTGTGTGTGTGTGTGTGTGTGTGCGTGCGTGTAAGCGTGAGTGCGTGTGTGTGTGTGCGTGTGTGTGTGTGTGTGCGTGTGTGTGTGTGTGTGCGTGTGTGTGTGTGTGTGCGTGCATGTGCATGTGCGTGTGTGTGTGTGTGTGTGTGTGTGTGTGTTCTGGCTGATCACAGAGGAAAGCAGGTTGTTGTGTGACTGGGATCGATGCGACCAAGGCTGGTTAGAAGTTCTTTTCTTTCTCCAAACCAACAACTAATCAATCAAACCGAGGAGCTCGACTCTCTCCTGAGCTCCATTTCTGCTGAGAAGACACCTTTACTTCTCCTCTCGTCCCATTGGCTCGTCCAACCTGCTCAATGAGACAATGACAGATTGATGAGGGAAAGGCCGTAAATCAGGGAGGTACTAACGTCATGGCCTGATAGATGGACTCCACCCCGTATCTCATGGCAAATTCATCCACTATCTCCTGAGACACGTCGTCAAAGTAGACCTTCCACGCGTCGTCCCCCTTGACCTGTGGGATCTTCACCACCCCGCTGCTCTTCACTTCAGTCAGGTAGTGGAACAAGTTCTGTAGGGGCACAGAAGACCAGATGTTTGCTCAGTTGGTCTGATGTTGCAGCTTTAGGTTTGGCGCGGTAATGTTTCTGTTACCTCGTGTAAACAGGTGTACTGGCCATGGGGCGGAGCCACGTTCTCCTCGCCTTTCATTTCCACGCTGATCTTAAGTCTGATGGCTCCAGACACGGCAGACTTATCCGTTCTTTTGTCTGAGAGACAAACATTAAACAATCCTCCGTTTAAAAGCATCCGCCTCTCGGGTGGGGCTGTAACCTGCAGCAGGTGTTTTCACCTGGACACGTTTACAGGTTTTTATTTACAGATTTACTTTAAAAGCAGATTAAAACATGTCCATACGTTCCTCACGTTTTCTAGTAGCACTAACGAGCAACTCAACCAGAGAAGGAACGACTGGTCAGTAGAAACCTGTCCTAGACAACATCAGCAGGTGCAAACCTAAGTCAGCAGTGACATCATCCAAAATCCATAACCGCAAAAGAAGCCAGCAATAAGATCGAGAGCAACTCAGCAAAAGTCAGCAAAACATGACAAACATTACACACAAATAACACACACGTTTATGGACACATAACAGGTTCAAACACACACACACACACACACACACACACCTAACTCAACAGTGATTTCTACAGCATCAGCTGGTAGAAAGACGAGTGACGAATAACAACTTGACAAAAACAGCTAATTTTGCAGATGCGCTGGCTCAGACTGGAGCGGCTGAGAGCAGCTGGAGGGTGGACAACGACAGAGCAGCAGATCTGAAGAGGGTTACTATCATCCACATGACCTCCTTTTAGCTAAAGAGGCAAAGATAGAAAGCTGACAGTCACATCAGTTTAGCAGCAGCTGGAGTTTTCATCGCGGCGCCATTCAGCCTCCATCCAGCAAGAAGGATGAGAGCAGAGATAGGAAACCAGGCTCTGCTATAAACCTGTTATTACATATCTATTAATGTACACCTGTGTTTTTTTACTTTTCATTCACACCTTCTTATTACACATCTGTTATTATACACCTGTGATATATATCTGTTATCATACATGTTTATTATAGTATATATATAGTAGTTATAGTAGTAGTATTAGTATTATTGGGGTTATTATTATTATTATTACTATTATTTTATTAGTAGTAGTAGTAGTTGTAGTAGTTGTAGTAGTATTAGTAGTTTTAGTAGTAGTAGTAGTTGTAGTAGTATTGGGGTTATTATTATTATTATTATTATTATTATTAATAATAACATTATTTTTATTATTAGTAGTAGTAGTTGTAGTATTGGGGTTGTTATTATTATTATTACTATTATTTTTATTATTAGTAGTTGTAGTTGTAGTAGTTGTAGTAGTAGTAGTAGTAGTGTTATTGGGGCTGTTATTATTACTATTATTACTATTATTATTACTATTATTTTTATTATTATTAGTAGTAGTAGTTGTAGTAGTATTGGGGTTGTTATTATTATTATTACTAATATTTTTATTACTATTATTATTATTATTATTAGTAGTAGTAGTAGTAGTAGTAGTAGTAGTAGTAGTAGTAGTATTGGGGTTATTATTATTATTATTAATAATAACATTATGGGAGTTTGCCCAACCAATCCACATGTGTTTTGTGGATTTGGAGAAGGCTTATGACCGTGTCCCCAGGGGCACCCTGTGGGGGACGCTCCAGGAGTATGGGGTGGGTGGCTTTCTGTTAAGGGCCATTCAGTCCCTTTACCAGAGGAGCGTGAGTTTGGTCCGCATAGCCGGTAGTAAGTCGGACCTGTTCCCAGTGAGGGTTGGACTCCGCCAGGGCTGCCCTTTGTCACCGGTTCTGTTCATCACTTTTATGGACAGAATTTCTAGACGCAGCCGTGGTGTGGAGTGTGTCGAGTTTGGTGGCAGGAGAATCTCGTCTCTGCTTTTTGCGGATGATGTGGTCCTCCTAGCTTCATCCAGCTCTGACCTTCAGCTCTTGCTGGGTAGGTTCGCGGCCGAATGTGAAGCGGCTGGGATGAGGATCAGCACCTCCAAATCTGAGACCATGGTTCTCGACCGGAAAAGGGTGGCTTGCCACCTCCGGGTCGGGGGAGAGGTCCTACCTCAAGTGGAGGAGTTTAAGTATCTCGGGGTCTTGTTCACGAGTGAGGGTAGGAGGGATCGGGAGATCGACAGGCGGATTGGTTCGGCGTCTGCAGTGATGCGGACGCTGAGCCGATCTGTCGTGGGGAAGAGGGAGCTGAGCCAGAAAGCCAGGCTCTCGATTTACCGGTCGATCTACGTCCCAATCCTCACCTATGGTCATGAGCTTTGGGTAATGACCGAAAGAACGAGATCGCGGATACAAGCGGCCGAAATGAGTTTCCTCCGTAGGGTGGCCGGGCTCAGCCTTAGAGATAGGGTGAGGAGCTCGGACATTCGGGAGGGACTCGGAGTAGAACCGCTGCTCCTCCGGATCGAAAGGAGCCAGTTGAGGTGGTTTGGGCATCTGGTCAGGATGCCTCCTGGACGCCTCCCCGGGGAGGTGTTTCGGGCATGTCCTGCCGGCAGAAGGCCCCCGGGTCGACCCAGGACACGTTGGAGAGGTTACATCTCCAATCTGGTCCGGGAACGCCTTGGGGTCCTGCCGGAGGAGCTGGTGGACAAGGCCGGGGAGAGGACGGCCTGGAGCTCCCTAGTTGGGATGCTGCCCCCGCGACCCGGACCCGGATAAGCGGAGGAAGACGAGACGAGACGAGACGAGACATTATTTTTATTATTAGTAGTAGTAGTTGTAGTATTGGGGTTGTTATTATTATTATTACTATTATTTTTATTATTAGTAGTTGTAGTTGTAGTAGTTGTAGTAGTAGTAGTAGTGTTATTGGGGCTGTTATTATTACTATTATTATTACTATTATTTTTATTATTATTAGTAGTAGTAGTTGTAGTAGTATTGGGGTTGTTATTATTATTATTACTAATATTTTTATTACTATTATTATTATTATTATTATTAGTAGTAGTAGTAGTAGTAGTAGTAGTAGTAGTAGTATTGGGGTTATTATTATTATTATTAATAATAACATTATTTTTATTATTAGTAGTAGTAGTTGTAGTATTGGGGTTGTTATTATTATTATTACTATTATTTTTATTATTAGTATTAGTAGTTGTTGTAGTAGTATTGGGGTTGTTATTATTATTATTACTAATATTTTTATTACTATTATTATTATTATTATTATTAGTAGTAGTAGTAGTAGTAGTAGTATTGGGGTTGTTATTATTATTATTACTAATATTTTTATTATTTTTATTATTATTATTATTATTATTAGTAGTAGTAGTAGTAGTAGTAGTAGTAGTAGTAGTAGTAGTAGTAGTAGTAGTATTGTTGTTTTGTTTGAAAATCATCCATTTTGGTAAACATCCTGATTTTTCTGATTATTTTTCAATAGAATGAAAATAAAATACAAGCAAACGGAATCCATCAGAAACTTTGTTTGCTTTGTTTTCCCTTTAAATCAAAGGAATAATTGGTCAGATCCTCCATCAATAAAAGCCACACTTCCTTTTGACCTCGGATGGAGCTGAAAAAGTCAGAACAGCAATCAGATGCCTGGATGTTTGATTTCCTGTTAGATTCTATTTGAATACACAGTTAAAAGGTAATGAAACGTGTATTAATCGTTCACTGATGTAAACGAGGCAGCTAGAGTTCTGTCTCTGTTTTAACAGCTTTTTACACTTGAGTAAAGTTTAGCGCCTCAGTAAACTCTGATGTTGTGTTTCGCTGATAATAAATCTCAACATTCAACAGCTATCCTCTGGGACACCTGATCTTCTAGAGATTTGGTCTCTTACCCAGGTTGTACCAAACGTCCATCTCCCCGCTGAGCGTGCGGACCTCGATGATGGTCTGGCCCAGAAAATCATCCGACTCACGCTTGAAATGCTGCTTCACGCGTGACTTGATGTCATCGTCCTCATCCCAAACGCGCACCTTTATGCGATCCGTTGCATTGTGACACTCGCTGTTGGTTGGGAGATGAGTAAGTTAGGTCAGAACAGTCACAGCGACATGAACACTTGGAGTTGCAGCGGCACTTCCAGTGACAGCCTTTCAGGTTTGAGTATTCAGCGGAGCAAAAGGCAGCAAGTCCACAAGTCAAGCACAAACACGCTGTAAACTTAGTGAACCTTCACATGGAGAAGAGTTCCTGCAAATGATGACTCAACCTTCTACTCCTGAGCACTTCTCATTGGTTGGCTTGTCAGATAATAATGATTGTGACAAATCCATGCAGCAGAACGATCTTTCCCAACAACAATAACTATCATAAAGAAAATAAGCAGTTGAGAAGGGCCCAAACCAATCAGAGCTGGAGGGACAGCCAGAGGCATCTCGAGTGTGACAGCCAATGAGACCGCATCGGTGGTATTTGTTTGAACTAATCATTTCTGTGGGGGAAGCAAAAGCTGCTGCTGCACTAGAAACTCTGCCAAGCACACAGTAATGCATCGCTCTATTAATCTACATCCCCGTAGTAATGGAAAAGAGTATCATTACCGCCACCACAGGAGCCTCTTTACAGGTGTGGAGTCTGGCCAGCTCAGACACGCTCACAAAACCTCAACATAGCACTGATTACAGAGGCCAGACTTTACCAAGACCTGGGGTGTCAGATTTAGTTATTTACACCTCTATTTAAAAGACTTGACTCCCAAAAATCCAGAATAAATAAGCAGTTGGTTTAAACTTTACAGCATTTGAATTAATAATCCGAAAGACAAAGATGGCTCCAAAAGGAAATAACAGCAGAGCTGAGTACGGTACAGAGGTTGTGATATACTCAGATCATAATAAGAGTATTACAAATATAAAAGTTTGATAACTTCAGCATATTTTGGAGTGCAATAGCTTGAGACCCAAAACAACTCCCTGTGGTACTCCACAAAAGATCAAGATCAGGGCAGCAGCAGCTCAGGAGGTAGAGCGGGTTGCCTCATGATTGGAGGGTCATGGGTTCAATTCCAGCTCCCACTAGGGGTATTCTGCTGTTGTGTCCTTGGGCAAGACACTTCACCCAACTTGCCTGTGGTGGTGGTGGTCAGAGGGGCCGACAGCGCGGAATGGCAGCCTCGCCTCTGTCAGACCGCCTCAGGGCGGCTGTGGCTACGTAGTAGCTTACCATCAGTAGTAGTGTGAGAGTGTGTGAAAGCGTCTTTGAGCGTTCTAAACAAGCGTGATATAAGTTTGATGATGATGATGATGAAGATGTGTTCATTAACTGTTTATGAGCACAAACAGATTTCCGTTGTTTAAAAACGCGGACGCCCCTGAAGTGTACTGATCATACTGTAAGTGTGTTGCAACAAATAAAACCCACGATGACCCAAACCGTTACCAGTAGAACCAGTGACTCTGTAGATGTTTCCATTTGAAACGGACCGGACCCAGAGAATAATATAATACAGTATATTAGTGGCGACACAACGGCATCCTAAACCTTCTACACCAGCGGCATGTCACTGGTCCAGTCTGAGGGTGAGGGGATACGGCTGTGGGATGGTGGTTGTCCTGTTCTTTGCTGGGTGCTGCTATGGATGCTTTCCAGACTTTCACAAAGGTCCAGTCTGGGTATCTGCAGTTCCGGAGAGCTTTCTTGATGGGTTTCTCTTCCTCTTGCTTTCCTTCAGTCGCCGTGTGAGAACTCTCAGCCCAGGTGGACCTGGCGGCGGCACGCAGGAAGGGGCAGCGTCGGGTCCGTTGTCAGACCCATGTGATTTAAGGCTGTTCGAGTTTAGACTCAACAGTACTCTGGTAATACTACTATGAGCAGGTAGAGCGGGTCGTCCAGTAATTGGAAGGTTGCAGGGTCGATCCCAGCTCCGACTAGAGAATACTGCTGTTGTGTCTTTGGGCAAGACACTTAACCCACCTTGCCTGCTGGTGGTGGTCGGAGGAACCGGTGGCGCCAGTGCTCTGCAGATTGGACTCCAGGTGGGGTCAGCAGTACTTTATTTAGCCAGCTGAATCAGATTTCATTGATTTATATTTTACTTTGATTGAACTGGGTCGGTGCTAAGCAGAACTGTAGTTGATGCGCTGCTCACACATGGACTCACACAGGTTAAAGAAATAACCTGTACCGTTCACCAACAGCTGGCTGAAAACGTAACAGGCAAGGGCAGCTAGAGAACCAGGACACGCTGCGACTGGGAGGGGAACCACAGCCGCTTCACCACTGGACCTGTTACGGCACACGTGTCCTGTGCCATCCAGCCTCTTTGTGTCGGAGTCCCAGTTGAAGTGATTTGTCAGAATGTCCAGGAACCAGAATCAAGACCAGAGCAGCTTGAAGGGAGGAGACATGCCTGGTAGTGGGCTACTTTCTTCCATTTGCAGGAACCATCTTTACACGGACCAAAGAGCAGCTGAGACAGCAGCAAAGGCATGAGTGTAGCCACAAAGCGTACAGTTTTCAAGAGCCGGAACCTTTGCTCCTACATGTTAGGGACATTAGCTACAGCGCCCTCTTCGGTTCTGGAATGCCATCGCACCATTTGCAGCGTCTGACAACGGACAGACTCCGCCCCTTTCTACGTGCTGCAGGTCCTTCTCTGTGTGGCTTTGCAGCCAGATCCATGTTGCTGAGCAGCTTCGTCTCAGCACTGCTAGCGTCTGTTACTGTAACCATGGCAACCACTCCAAAGGCTTCATAACACTTCTCATTTAAGAATCCATACTCTGGTTCGCCTCCTAGAAACTTGCTCTGTTTCGTCTCCCACTGACTTCTTCGTTTTAGCCGAACACCTGGTGACCCTGGTTTTATAAAGCAACGAAGAACCCAAACAAAGATGGAGAGAGAGGAAAGCTCGAGCAGACGTACGCTGGCCAGACAAAGTGAAGACCATCAAGACAGACTCACTGCTGTCACGCTCTCTGAAGCTCACTAGTCCTCATCTCACTCCAGATGAAAGAGTTAGAACAATGATAATGATCGGAGAGCACTCACAAGTAGAACTTCTCGTCCCAGACCGGGTTGAGGTTACCAAAGATGGTCTTGGTCCTGCGTTTTGTCTTTCCCACCTGGACGGTGACGTACGGGTCACTGGAGCCGGTCTTGTCCTTGGCCTGAAGACCCTGAGCACACATGACTGCACACAAAAACACCAGCAGTCAGAACACTTCAGGCATGCAAACGTTCTGGAGAGTCAGAAGCAAGGAGCTGGGTTCATCTCCATTACATCACAGCATGGGTGGAAGACAAAACCCGTCACCGCTACCCGTCACCTGGTCCTGGTCCAAAACCCGTCACCGCTACATGTGGAGAAACTCGTACAGAAACCTGGTCCTGGTACAGAAACCCGGTCCTGGTGCAGAAACCCGGTCCTGGTCCAGAAACCCGGTCCTGGTCCAGAAACCCGGTCCTGGTGCAGAAACCCGGTCCTGGTCCAGAAACCCGGTCCTGGTCCAGAAACCCGGTCCTGGTGCAGAAACCCGGTCCTGGTCCAGAAACCCGGTCCTGGTCCAGAAACCCGGTCCTGGTCCAGAAACCCGGTCCTGGTCCAGAAACCCGGTCCTGGTCCAGAAACCCGGTCCTGGTCCAGAAACCCGGTCCTGGTGCAGAAACCCGGTCCTGGTGGAAACACGTCTGAGATAAAGCCTGTGCTTCACTCTACAGACTGAAGCACAGGCGCCCACAAACCCACGGACAGGTGTCGGGCGTGGCCGATGCAGCTGATTCATGAAATAGTTCTTCACCCAACAGCTTCAGCTCACCTGTCTGCGTTTACCTGTGCTGACAGGAAGTAGCCCACCATCACAGAAGGAACTGAAATCATCAACAAACTAAAGTCATCAGGAGTTACAGCCGCTCTGTGACCTCTGAACTCCACGTGCTTCAGGACGAGGACCTCATCTCACCTTCTCTCCATGCAGAAAAACTGGGTCGGCCCTTCAAAGTAAGAGCTTCTCATCTATGACTTTTCCTTCTTTATTTTTTATACATGAAGGCACAAAAATCACACATTTGATGAGGAAGGCAGGGCCGTCTGCCGCGTGTTCATCAGCGGGAAACGAATGCATTCATTCAGTTCGATGCAGGTTTACTCGTCTGGCGCCAAATCACGACAAGGGTCGCCTCAACGCCCTCCACATAATAAACAGCGCTTTAGCTGGGTTCATTTGAATATAAACAACGCGTTGTGATTGGTCAGACTAACAAGGAACCACTTCAGAGAGGGAAGAGCCTCGTGTGGACCCCGAGCTGCAGGTGTCGGACCAGCGGTCCAGAACCAGTAAAACAGTCAGCGGTGACGGGACCGTTCCATTTCCTGATTAATGAACATGTTTGGCCTGTGGACACTATCAGTACCCAGAACCAGACCCAGAACCAGAACCAGACCCAGACCAAGAATGGGGGGTGGGGTGGGGGGTGGGTGGGGGGTGGGGGGGGGCTCTGGTGTGCATGATCCGTAGGAATGATGAACCACTCTGGCCTCACGGGTCGGTATTCACCCGCTGTTGTGTTTGTGAGAGTGAGACAGAGAGGGTGTGAGACAGGAACATCTTTTCTGAGCTTTGCTTCATTAGCACACACACACACACACACACACACACACACACACACACACACACACACACACACACACACAGGTTCTCCCTTCGGTGAGTTTGGGTTAAAGCTGCTTTAAGCCGGTTTGTAAACATCAGGATTTGTGAGACGTGTCCGGCTCCGAGTCTACGGAAAGCAAACTTCACTTTAAAAGAATAACTGCTGCTGGATCACACGTGGGTTTTGCTTTTCCTCTCCATCTGTCTCCCCCCACACCAGCTGTGCCTCTGCGGTGTGTTGGCATGGGGAAATGCAAGGTGGGCATTAAACGAGCTGGGGGGGGGGGGGGGGGGGCTTTCAGACTGCAGCTAAAACTCTGGCTTTCCTTTTAGGAGCCGGTTTGACGGAAGGAAGCAGGACATGACTGTATCAGTAGCATCTGATGAGAGGGATGGACATGCACCAGGACAGCAGGTCACATCACACACGACCCTTTTTACTCTGTGGTTGCAGGAGAACCGAACACGGTTATAAACTGGAGCTAAAAGGATGAAAAACGCACGAAGACCCTAACCTAAACCCTCGAGTTAAACACACAGCGTCTGTCTCGGTGCGCTGAAAGCTACAGGTCTGGATCCGCTAAACGTTCTCAGCTCAGACGAGGAACGTTACCACTGTTGGGGTGTGACGGCCACGCAGCGGCGGCGTTTCCTCGGTAGGAGGAGCCAGGTCTCATGGCCAAGTGCATCATAGTCATCGTCCACATTAATCACCGTAACGGTTACCTCCTCTGCACCTACACAACCACCCGATGACACGTGTGGCAGGTCAATATCAGACACGAGTTCAGAACAGCAGCGTTTGTCGTTAAGGGTTAAAGGTCAGAGGTCACATGCACAAGCACCAGGACATGGAGGGACATAAACAGATGAACCTGTTATGCTGATTTTGGCGGACCATTTGGAGGTCCCGTCCAGAACCGCCTGCTTGGCTGTCTTCAGATGGGAAGCGAACTCTTCCTTGGAGACGTGGAACATCTCCTGAATCACCTGGAAGACCTCCGGGCGGTTCTTCTCCCTTATCTTCATGCGCTCCTTCATGGCCATGATGATGTTCTGGGTTTTGTCCTCGGCTCCATGCTTGGAGCTTTTCTCCACGGCTCCTGGAAAAGATCCGGGGTTCGAGATTAGCCGCACATCTCATGTCCTCTAGCTTTACAAACCTCCTGCTAAAAGCCGGTGGCCTGAGCAGCCTCAGCAGCCGGGAGCCGCCGCGTCGTGTCCAGATGGTTTCCTTCTCACGAGTGAGGCCGCTCAGGCCCGTGTAGCACTCACCTCTGATTATCCGATCACAGTGTCTTGGTCTTAGTGTTTGCTGTTCTAACCCTGACCCTGCAAGGCTGCAGCTGTGGTCGGACACGTACAGGTGTGTGCACCTGAAACCTCCCACAGGCGTGGCTGACTCTACATGACTTTGTAGGTGTTGTGGAGGGCTTCCTGAACGGCCTCCGTTTGGAGAAAAGGTTTTGTCCAAAGGAGGCTAGCCTGAGTGCAGCCAAGAGCTCGTGTTGTCTTAAAACCGCTCCATCCTGCAGCTTCACTTCCGTTTCAGCACGAAGCAGAACTAACACAAGCAGCAAGAACCAGCACCAGGGCCTCCAGTCCAAACCAGCAGACATACGGCGTTCCATCTGCAGAGGTCCCGTCTCAAGCCAACACCTTCCCACAGCCAAGTGTGACCAAGTGTTTGGTTCCCACGCGTAGGCAGCCCCTGCGCGTCGGGAGGCCACGCCCACGTTCAAACGCCCCCTCACCCCCACCCTAACCTTGACCCAGTATGTTGTGTAAATTTCCCGTTAAGCGCGTTTGAGAGGAATGACAAAACGCGAAACAAAGCTTTGCACGTGCAAGCTGGTTAAGGTTAGGATGGGGGAGAGGGGAAGGGTAAAGAGCAAAAGGGTAAAGGTCAAATTCGGACAAATGTCAGTTTTATCGCGAGCATCGGGTTCCGACGCTCTGGCACAGCGCGCCGTCTCCCGATGCCAGCGGCTCCCTACGCGTGGGAAACACGTGTCGTTTCTCGGTGCGAAGGTGTGAGAAGGTGTTGCTCAGACAGACAGGTGCACTGCAGCTCACCCTAACCCTCACCACAGGGGGCGCTAGTTTGCAGCTTCTACACTGAAGCACCTTTAACATGAAAACAAGACTTCTGACATCATTTCATCCTGAGTTGATGATAAAAACCAATAACAGCAGAAACTGTGGTTCGATCCCAGCAGCAGACGCATTCACCAGCGGTTGGTTCTTACGTTGTAAACAGTCGGCGTTGAGCAGGTCCTGGCACTTCTCGTGGCATTTGACGCCGCACTCTGAGCAGCGCATGCCCTGGCGGGCGATGCCCCACAGCAGCCCCTCACACTCATGGCAGTAGGTGGGGGCGGTGGCCGTCCACACCTCGAAGTTGTGGGGCGTTGTGGATGAAATTGGGTAGATCAGGGCCTGGAGAGTCTTCTTGAAGACGTGCAGTTTCTGGCAGAAAGCAAAGAAAACAGAGAAATGATCAAGTTTGACAGAAAAGATGAGAACCGAGCGGAGCGCGAGCGAGCTGCAGCGGCGGGAGCTGGGCAGGCTTCCAACAAGCGTGGAGCATCTTCCTGCTCCACGTGTGAAAGTAAAGTTTGAGTCCTTTTAAATCTGATTACACTTGCACCCCCCATCCCCCCCCCCCCCCCCCCCCCCGGTCAGATTACATTAAAAACTCCTCGGCCTCTTAGGAGGGTGTGGGGGGGGGGGGCGCCCACACTGCAGACGAGGGTTTTTCTGCCACAGAGACCTCCGACGGGCACGGCGCTGCCAGCTCCTGACGCAGAATCGATGGACGCTGTAAATAAGGTTTTTTAAAAGTGAGCATTAACTGGATTGAGGGAGAGAGAAAGAAAATGATGAATGGCGGGTGAATAAATCTCTGAGGGGCCGCCACCCCCTCCCTCTCCCAGTGCTGACGGTGTGCTTCAGCACCTGGGCTGTACCTCTGCCCTTCAGCCGGAGCCCGCTCAGACACGTCTGGCAGACATGATGAAAGGACACGGATGGCGGGACAACGCGGCTGGTACAACGTGGAGGAAGGCCGGTGAAACACGGGGCGACAGAGAGATGACATAAAGCAGAAGAAGGCTCACGCCACGCATCAGACCAGAGCCACGCCCACAAAGACTTAACCCTCTCAGGCCCAATACACGTTCTGATAAAAGGACCAACAACGAAGTCCTTCAGGGGAACTTCTGAGGTCCAAACGCTCATGAAACACGGATGTGGAGCAACCAGGTAGGTTTTAACGTAGCTAATCTGCAACGCCTGCCTCCAGAGGGCTCAATCCACCAGATTAGCAACATGTTGCTTCGTTAAATCAACAAAGCAGCGTCGGTAGTGAGCGCATGAACGTGTGAACACAGGTTCTGACTCATTTCACCATCAGTGTGTTCCTGCTGCGAGGACACCGGCCTCGTGTGTGACACTCTGAGGTGACCCTGGTGATTGGGTGAGAAGCTCTGCTAGAGCGGACTGACAGATGCAGCCGTGCCGAGAGCAGCGTGAAGAACTCATCCCACCGCCCGTCCTCGTCAGCGCTCCCTCTCCTCCGTGTTTAGCAGCTTCGGCTTTAGCAAGAACCAAATAAGTTTCTAGCCTCAGTAAAAGCTTCGGACAGGTCAAACCCAGCTGATGTTTGCTTCCCAACATCATCTGGACCTACCGAGCCAGGTGAGGTCCGGTCACATCAGAGCAGACCTGCAGAAGAACATCACATCTTATTTCCAGAGACTTGCTGACTCGTGTCAGCCACCTTCTAGCCTCGTTAGAGTCACCGCCTCGTCTCGGCGGGCAAACATGGCCGCTCTTCCTGCTGTTGGAGGGCCGCCGCACTCGCATCACATGCAGCTCAGAACATTGGGAGGACACACAGGCCATCACCCGGTCCACTCACGACGCTCCTTTGTGCTCTGACCAGCTGAGGCAGGGAAACATGACCATGAAGACCGATGCTGAGCGAGAGCTCTGCACATCTGGGCTGGCTGACGCCCCGTCACAAGTTAGAGAGAGAGAAGGAAGAGAGATGGTGGCACAGAGATTAGAGAGAGAGACGCTGGAAGGAGAAGAAAGCTCTCTGGATAGATTCAGATTACTCCTGGGGGGGAGGGGGCAGATTGTGCAACATGGCTGCCGGAGCTGTGGCACCAGGGCCAGGGGATTGTGATGACCAATCATTGTCTACATTTGTCTTCTCTGATCCGTTCCTCGGCCTTCATTTGGTCTTCCTCTCTCATCTTCATCCCAAAGCCTGCTACAATCTCCCACTGGAACACGGCGGCTGGACTTAGCGCAGCGGATGAAACTCTGACATCTGTCTGTCCTACTTACCAGCAGCACCGAGCTTCATCAGGAGTCCGTTTGCCTCCACCAATCACAACCTCAGCAGCCTCTGCACTTGCTCCAGATCTGAATAGTGAGCATCAATGCCTCCTCAGCTGGCTGGTTCAGCACGTGTCGCGTCAGCCTCGCCTAGCGGTGGTTGTGGATCCTGAAGAGTTGAAACCCTTCAGCACAGCCTGTTGGACCAGACCGGCCACGGGGAACGGGTCAAGTGTGACTTCAACATGTGCACAAATAAAAGGCCACACTGAGACCTTCTGAAAACATCAAACCAGAGCCCAGTGTGTGCAGAGCTCATTTAAATCCTGTAATCTTGCAGGCTTAGGCAGCTGCTTGCTGCACATCAGCGGATGTGAAAATGCATTCTTCCTCTGCTTCCTGGGAAACGGATTTCTCCCGCTGGTTTCCTCCTGTTACACCATCTTCCCTCAGGGAGGCAACCATTGCAATCAATTAAAGCAGAGGTAGCTTTAGAGGTCAACACTCAAGTGTCACACACCACCACAATGCACCGGTGTTAGTACCGACGGCTGAGCGTTCTCTGAACGAACGTCCAAACCTGTCAGACGATGGAGGGCTTGATAAAAACCCAGCAGCGGTCAGAGAGCTGCAGCGCTCACACCGTGCGGGCGGATGATGGGATGATGGATGCAAACCTCGACTTGAGCGGCTGAGGAGCAGCGACAACAAACAGCCGTCATTAAGCCTTTAGCCCTTAATGGGACTCACGCCGACTTTTACTGGAAAACCTCACATTTACCCAGAAATGTGAAGGAATTGGAATTAAAGTTGAAGACTTTTACAGTTTTATTTCTAAAACAAGGCAGAAAGCTACAGGACAAACACAAGCTGCATCACCAGCCCGGGTGACGCCCAACGCCAAACGTGACAGTGACCTAGTCCCGCTGCAGCACCAACACAGGCTAGAGGAGGAACCGCTTCATCGTCCTGGACGTCTGAGCTGATGAAATAAACGGCTGCCTCACATACAGGAGAGCCCATGCTGGCTGAATGAACTCGTTGTTGGGGTGTGGGGGTTATGGTTGAAGAACAAACTCACCAGTTCCTCGTTATTCAGGGTGGACCGGTTCACCAGAGCAAACGAGATGCCTGCCTTTCGAGCAGTGAGGGTCTGGAGGAGGAGAGGAAAACAGGATCAACTCGGGGATTTCCAGTCAGTTCCAATAGTTTGTTCAATTCTAAAAGCTGAATTTAACTTAGCAGCTTGACTTTTCCTTCTTGTCTGATAAAACGTGTTTTAGCTACTAATGTTAAAAATGTGGGATCCAGCCAACACAGATGGCAGATGCTTACCAAAGCCTGTGGTTCCCGGGTGTTAGAGAACAGAGAAATAAGAAGGAAACAGAGAAAGAGGTTTAGATGGAGCGGGTGTGAACGCTGAAAGCACAGACAGCAGACGGCGTGTTCAGGGTCTGAGCTGCCATGCAGGACTGCTGCTTGGAGCTGAGAGCTCCTGACAGGCTGGAGCTTCCAGCCGCGGTCGGACTCTCGCTCCACTCATGCAGTCGAGCTGCAGCGTGTCGGCTTTGAGTCACGTCTCTGTTGGATGAAGCTTTGGTGTGGGCTTGGTAACCCTAACCCTGCTCTGCACGATAGGGTGATGCAGAGAAACACACACACACATCCATGTATGGGTGGAGCCAGCTGCACTGCACCACACCACCACACACACACATAGGCGCATACATGCACACACACACACACACACACACACACACACACACACACACACACACACACACACACACACACACACACACACACACACACACACACACACACACATAGGCACACCTACACAGATACACAAAAAGACACACACTCTCTCTCTCTCTCTCACACACACACACACACACATGCACGCATGCACAAACACACACACATGCACAGACACACACACAAACACACACACACACACACACACACACAGACACACTCACACACACTCACACACACACACACACACACACACACACACACACACACACACACACACACACACACACACACACACACACACACACACACACACACAGACACACACACACATGCACAGACACACACACACAGGCACACACACACACTCACACACAGACACACACACACACACACACACACACACACACACACACACACACACACACACACACACACACACACACACACAGAGACACACACACTCACACACAGACACACACACACATGCACAGACACACACACTCACACACAGACACACACACACATGCACAGACACACACACTCACACACAGACACACACACACACACAGACACACACACTCACACACAGGCACACACACACACACTCACACACAGACACACACACACAGGTGTGTATCACTAGTCGTGTGTTGGCGGTGGATCCCAGACCGAACAGGAAGCAGACATGGACAGCTGTCTTTACCCGCTCATCTGAACAGCCCAGCTGTGGTAAAGATCCATGGCAGCCATGGAGAATGTGGGAGGGGTCGTGACCTCTACATGAACTGAGTGTTGATGTAAGTTTACCAACATGCACCAGCACTGCTGAGGTTGCTGCAGGCACTAGAGTAAGACCATGCTTCCAGATCCAGCTCGGAAATCAATCATCAACTTTTCATTTGCTCTTTCGTTGTTTTAGCAACCCGCCATAAAGCCGGAGAACCCCCGCCATGCGGTCCAACTGGAGCTGCTGCCCTGAAGCAATCGCACAGCAATTGGGGGACATTGACAAAGGGGAGTTTGCTGACCACTGACTTCATCTCACGTGTAAAAGGCTTGCTCAGTGTCGCTTTTACATGATTTAAAAGCCTCACACAATTAAATCAGAAGCCAATGAAGTCTCTCATGATATATTTTTGGGTTGAGTTGTCAACATTTCAAGCTAAAAAATGTTTTTTTCTTTTATCTCTCATCGCCTGTCGAGCACGAGAATCACTAAAGACAAGTTGGTGAGTGTCGGCGAGGGTGAAATCTGACAACTCACTGAAAAATATCACCCATAGCTTGGATGGGTCCATGTAGGAATGGCAAATATACACGTACAGTCTAAAAGAGTACAGAACAACAACCCATACTTACCAAGGCATTGTTGGTTATTATTTAAATGAGAGATATGGACAAATACAGCATCAACTCTTGTTGTTCACTGTGACATAAACATTCATCAGCATCACGACATCACGCTGCAGAAAAGTGCTGAGAGAGAAAATCAAACAGGTTGTTTGTACGCTGAGTTGCTGCTAATGCTTTCATCGTTTTGCTCAAAAACATGAAGGAGAGAAGCAAACGTGCACCGGACAGCGTAGACAGCTATAGAGTAGAGCTGTATCTGGTACCGGACAGCGTAGACAGCTATAGAGTAGAGCTGTTTCTGGTACCGGACAGCGTAGACAGTTACAGAGTAGAGCTGTTTCTGGCACCGGACAGCGTAGACAGTCACAGAGTAGAGCTGTATCTGGCACCGGACAGCGTAGACAGTTACAGAGTAGAGCTGTATCTGGCACCGGACAGCGTAGACAGTCACAGAGTAGAGCTGTATCTGGCACCGGACAGCGTAGACAGTTACAGAGTAGAGCTGTATCTGGCACCGGACAGCGTAGACAGTTACAGAGTAGAGCTGTTTCTGGCACCGGACAGCGTAGACAGTTACAGAGTAGAGCTGTATCTGGCACCGGACAGCGTAGACAGCTATAGAGTAGAGCTGTATCTGGTACCGGACAGCGTAGACAGCTATAGAGTAGAGCTGTTTCTGGTACCGGACAGCGTAGACAGTTACAGAGTAGAGCTGTTTCTGGCACCGGACAGCGTAGACAGTCACAGAGTAGAGCTGTATCTGGCACCGGACAGCGTAGACAGTTACAGAGTAGAGCTGTATCTGGCACCGGACAGCGTAGACAGTTACAGAGTAGAGCTGTTTCTGGCACCGGACAGCGTAGACAGTTACAGAGTAGAGCTGTATCTGGCACCGGAAAGCGTAGACAGTTACAGAGTAGAGCTGTATCTGGCACCGGACAGCGTAGACAGTTACAGAGTAGAGTTGTATCTGGCACCGGACAGCGTAGACAGTTACAGAGTAGAGCTGTATCTGGCACCGGACAGTGTAGACAGTTACAGAGTAGAGTTGTATCTGGCACCGGACAGCGTAGACAGTTACAGAGTAGAGCTGTATCTCGCACCGGACAGCGTAGACAGTTACAGAGTAGAGTTGTATCTGGCACCGGACAGCGTAGACAGTTACAGAGTAGAGCTGTATCTGGCACCGGACAGCGTAGACAGTTACAGAGTAGAGCTGTATCTCGCACCGGACAGCGTAGACAGTTACAGAGTAGAGCTGTATCTGGTACCGGACAGCGTAGACAGTTACAGAGTAGAGCTGTTTCTGGTACCGGACAGCGTAGACAGTTAAAGAGTAGAGCTGTTTCTGGCACCGGACAGCGTAGACAGCTATAGAGTAGAGCTGTTTCTGGCACCGGACAGCGTAGACAGTTTTGGAGTAGAGCTGTTTCTGGTACCGGACAGCGTAGACAGTTACAGAGTAGAGCTGTATCTGGTACCGGACAGCGTAGACAGTTTTGGAGTAGAGCTGTTTCTGGTACCGGACAGCGTAGACAGTTACAGAGTAGAGCTGTATCTGGCACCGGACAGCGTAGACAGTTACAGAGTAGAGTTGTATCTGGCACCGGACAGCGTAGACAGTTACAGAGTAGAGCTGTATCTGGCACCGGACAGCGTAGACAGTTACAGAGTAGAGCTGTATCTCGCACCGGACAGCGTAGACAGTTACAGAGTAGAGCTGTATCTGGTACCGGACAGCGTAGACAGTTACAGAGTAGAGCTGTTTCTGGTACCGGACAGCGTAGACAGTTAAAGAGTAGAGCTGTTTCTGGCACCGGACAGCGTAGACAGCTATAGAGTAGAGCTGTTTCTGGCACCGGACAGCGTAGACAGTTTTGGAGTAGAGCTGTTTCTGGTACCGGACAGCGTAGACAGTTACAGAGTAGAGCTGTATCTGGTACCGGACAGCGTAGACAGTTTTGGAGTAGAGCTGTTTCTGGTACCGGACAGCATAGACAGCTATAGAGTAGAGCTGTTTCTGGTACCGGACAGCGTAGACAGTTTTGGAGTAGAGCTGTATCTGGTACCGGACAGCGTAGACAGTTTTGGAGTAGAGCTGTTTCTGGTACCGGACATCGTAGACAGTTAAAGAGTAGAGCTGTATCTGGTACCGGACAGCGTAGACAGTTACAGCATAGAGCTGTTTCTGGTACCGGACAGCATAGACAGTTACAGACTAGAGCTGTTTCTGGTACCGGACAGCATAGACAGTTTTGGAGTAGAGCTGTTTCTGGTACCGGACAGCGTAGACAGCTATAGATTAGAGCTGTTTCTGGTACCGGACAGCGAAGACAGTTAAAGATTAGAGCTGTTTCTGGCACCGGACAGCGTAGACAGTTAAAGAGTAGAGCTGTTTCTGGCACCGGACAGCGTAGACAGTTAAAGAGTAGAGCTGTTTCTGGCACCGGACAGCGTAGACAGCTATAGAGTAGAGCTGTTGCTGGCACCGGACAGCGTAGACAGTTAAAGATTAGAGCTGTTTCTGGCACCGGACAGTGTAGACAGTTATAGAGTAGAGCTTTTTCTGGCACCGGACAGCGTAGACAGTTAAAGAGTAGAGCTGTTTCTGGCACCAGACGGACTAACCATGCGGGCTTGTGCTAAAACGGGCCTCGTTGCAGCGGGACTCTCTGTGGGATATGTTATCAGACATTATGTTGCAATAAAAACAAACGGTGAAGCATCACTTAAAGCCACAGTGTGTAATACTTTTACTTGTTTACTTTCACATTCTGTGCATCAAACTTGCTCTTTTTCACTGATATTCTCACCAAGTCTAAATATCCCTGTTAGCTTGAAAAGTTTGGAGTTTGACGCTCCGAGCTGAAACACCGTAGCTGTTCAGGGACATATAAGATAAGATGCTGCCTCTAAATGTTTGGGGGTGGCGTTGGATGGTGACAGCCTCGCTGGTTTGGTGCAATTCTGCTCCTTGGTTGGCTTTCCCTGCTCTGACAACATGTGATCGTCGAATGCTGGAAGTGACTTATAACTGTGGCGAAGGTGGCAGACGCGCAGCGGGTGCATGCAGCAGCACTGGAGCGAGAAGTCAGCTGCAGCTGAAACTGACTGATGGGGACGCAAACAGAGGTCTGTGGTCCCTGAGAGAGACGCTGACTGCAGGAAACAGAAGAAACAGTAACTAAAACTTGCAGGCGGTTGAAAGCTGGTGTGTGGTGTTTTGAATGCGTGTGGGCTACTGCAGCTGCAATACCTTCTCTAAACTGTGTGGTGCTAAGGAGTGGACTATTTTTACACACTGGGGCTTTAAACACTCTTCCTGGGCTAATTCATCAAGCTAAGGTTAGCAATCCCAGCAGGATCACCTGAACGGTAAAAGGCTGCTTAAAGGTGTGGTTCACTCATATAACTAATACATTTGCAGTGGTGTCTATACGTAGACACCCCATGGACTGATGCTGCCAATTGGAGCCGCCATAGTGGCCAGCCGCCATCTTAGATGGGTCTCCATTCACCCCCAATGCCCTCATTTCTACTGAGGAAGGAGCTAACCCTGCTAAAAAACACATTTTATCAAGTTTTTCACTAAATCAGTCACATGGTATGGCATGATGATTAGCATAAATATAAAGAAACAAACAAAGTCACATCAGGTGGGCTAGAGAGGTCAACAGTAATCCCACGCCATCTGTTTCTATAGTACTGGTTGTTGCACCCATAGGTGCAAAAACAGGCGTAGCTGCTCACTTTGATTGACTTTAGAGCAGGGGTGTCAAACATCCGGCCCGCATACGGGTTAAGTCCAGCCCGCGAGATGGTTGTGTAAACTTGGTTTTCATACTTTACAATGTAGAGTGAAAATAAACGTATCCTTGTGAGCAGGTTTCTCTGTAATGAGTATAAATAAAACAAAGCTGCGCTCAAGGCTCACACAAGAACTTGAGTCACATCCTGTGGCCGCCACTCAGGATGTGACTTCTGATGTTGATGTTCTGGTGAAAGCTAAAAGATGTAAAGTAAAATGAGTCAAATATACTTTAAGTGCTGCATGAAACTGATCTAGCCATGTGATCTGTAAGCTCTGAATCACTAAGGAATGTTTTATTAGGCCCGAGCAGTGAAGCTGCGAAGGCCTATTGTATCTGCTCCGTTTATTCTTTCTTTCTTTCTTTCTTTCTTTTTTCTTCCGCGTCTTTGAATGGCCTTTAGGGGGTCTTAGCATATTCAAAAAGTCACCAAATTCTGGCTCAATATAGAAAGTGCGTGAAATTTACGTATTTCACTGGCGATGTGAAAGTTCGTAAAAAAGTGGCTGGACAGCGCCCCCTAGAAAGTGAAAAATACCCCTCTCCATAAAGCTTAGTTTATCGTACGGTTATGAAATTTGGTATACTTGTAGTACTCCACAGTCCGCACAGAAAAGTCTCTTGCAACCATGGTCAATATCAAACAGGAAGTCGGCCATTTTGGGTTGAAATGGCGAATTTTAGCCATTTTGGCCATTTCTAGGGTCTATATTTGTTTGAACAGTTTGGTCATTTTTCGCACGATCGTCTCAAAAATAGTGTGCAATCGAACAGAAGCGATGGACGAATCAAATGAGAAAATAAAATTGACTTTTCGTAAATACTGAAGGGGCGGGGCCAGGCCTCAAAGTTCGAGCACTCGCCAAAAAAATTCAAATTGCTATAATTTCATAAATGAAAGAATTACAGTTAAAGTAACTTTCTGTGGACAATCGTCATCGCCCCCCGAAGACAAATGAATGGTCGATTGATGATGTCACATAAGCCCCGCCCCCTCAGGACTTAAAAGGTCAAGTTTTACAGGGAAATTTTCTAAAATTCGCCCTTTCAAATAATCATCCCAAATTTGTACCAGTTAACTGAAGACAAGTTGGGGTTGCTTGGCGTCACTTTATGGGAGTTTTCTGCAGAAGGCGGGGCTGTGGCGGCACGGCGAAGTCAGGCGTACCACTTAGGCCTTACGTTTGCCTCCCATTTCGTCATTTCTAAAGATATCGCCACGAAACTTCTTGGGAGTGATCCTAGTCCTGCCCCCCAAAAATGTGATGTGAAAATCTGGTGGGCGTGGCCTATTTTCTGAAATAGCGCCCCCTAGGAGCATTAAAACTGTCAGCCCCAAGCCATGCTTTGACTGAGGATTACGAAATTTGGTACACTAATGTGGTGTCTCAGGACCTACAAAAAAGTCTCTTGGAGCCAAGAACCAAGTCGCACAGGAAGTCGGCCATTTTGGTCCAAGTACTCGATTTAGTGGTTTTCGCACACGTTGTTTGGAGAGTGTTGCACCATCGCCCTTTTCACCAATCACCTTCAAACTTCTGCTATAGACTCTTAAGACAAAGGGGAAAAAATTCAACCTACGGATTTTAAATAAGTATAAAGGTGTGGGCGTGGCTAAGCCTCAAACTTTGACCTGTCGCCACGCCACTCTTTTTTTTCACCGCTCCCTATTGGACTCCTTTTAACCAATCACCACCATTCACTGGCAAATAGCAGCAGACAAGTTGAGGTCACTTGGTCTATAGTACTGGCAGGTTTCGAATAAAGGCGGGGCTTTGGGATCATGGCGAAATTCACCATCACGCCATGGAAATACGTTTGTGTCTCATTTCTTCAGTCATTGTGACTTCACCACACAATTTCTGATGAGTGATCTTACTCTGACCCCTAATAGAATTGGACAGCTGAAGTTTGTGGGCGTGGCCTATTTTCTGAAACAGCGCCCCCTAGGACCATTAAAACAGTCAGCCCCAAGCCATGCTTTGACTGAGGTTCACAAAATTTGGCACACTAATGTAGTGTATCAGGACCTACAAAAAAGTCTCTTGGAGCCAAGCGCAATGTCGCACAGGAGGTCGGCCATTTTGGTCCAAGTACTCAATTTAGTGGTTTTCGCACACGTTATTAGGAGAATGATATCTCCTCGCCCTTTCCACCGGTCACCTTCAAACTCCTGCTATATACTCTTAAGACATAGAGGAAAAAATTCAACCGTCGGATTTTAAATAAGTATAAAGGTGTGGGCGTGGCTAAGCCTCAAACTTTGACCAGTCGCCATTACGTTACTTGACTTAATAACTCCCATGTGCATGATCAGATCAATTTCAAACTTTGTCTGTGTGATCACTGACCACATCTGAAGACAGTGAAAATGTGGACAGCTGACATCACCTAAGCCCCGCCCCCTGACTACAGGAAGTCTATTTTTTATGGTGAAATGCCAATATTTGTCCCATCTAATTTAGTCAACATGACACTAAGGTCATGCACTGTCTTCATGATGTTGTAATGACCATTCAGATCTGCTAGCTTTTCAGAAAGGGAGGGGCTTTGATGCCATGGCGAATTCTGGCGTGACGCTGTGACCTTACGTTTGACTATAACTTCCACAAACAGCCTACGATTTGCCCGAGACTGAACATCACATCACCAGTGTGGTAAAGATAGAGTATCTCCTAGTGGTGAGACGTGTAATGCTGGGCTCAGAGGGGATGCTGAGTCAGGGTGAGGTGTGGACGAGGAGGCCGTTCACGGTTTCTGATGTCGGGGTGGTTGACGTTTCTGTTCTGCCAGACGTACCCTGGTGCCCCAGGCTGCCGGCCAGGACGGAGCGGCGCGGAGCTGGGTTTGGAGAGCATTGGGGATGGAGCGGAGGGGAGGGCGGACGGAGGGCGAGCAGCTTCACTGCGAGGACCGAACGACGCTGCTTGCAGCTTTAATTAGGCCCGAGCAGCGAAGCGCTGCGAAGGCCTATTGTATCTGCTCCGTTTCTTTTTTTTTTTCTTTCTTTCTTTCTTTTTTTTTTTTTTTCTTTTTTTTTCTTCCGCGTCTTTGGACGGCCTTTAGTGGGTCTTAGCATATCCAAAAACTCACCAAATTCTTCTTTTTCTTCCGCGTCTTTGGGTGGCCTTTAGGGGGCCTTAGCCTATCCAAAAACTCACCAAATTCTGGCCCAATATAGAAAGTGAGTGAAATTTACGTATTTCACTGGCAACGTGAAAGTTGGTAAAAAAATGTTTCGACAGCGCCCCCTAGAAAATTAAAAATCCCCCTCCGCTTTGACCTTTTTTCATAATAGAACGATGAAATTTGGTACACTTGTAGAACTCAACATTACGCACAGAAAAGCCTCTTGCACCCATGGTCAATATCAAACAGGAAGTCGGCCATTTTGGACTAAAGTGGCCATTTTGACCCCGTTTTGGCCATTTCTAGGGTCTATATTTGGTTGAACAGTTTGGTCATTTTTCGCACGATCGTCTCAAAAATAGTGTGCGATCGAACAGAAGCGATGGACGATTAAAATGAGACAATAAAATTGACTTTTTGTAAATACTGAAGGGGCGGGACCAGGCCTCAAAGTTCGAGCACTCGCCAAAAAAATTCAAATTGCTATAGATTCATAAATGAAAGAATTACAGTTAAAGAAATGTTCTATGGACAATCGTCGTCGGCCTACGAAGACAAATGAATGGTCGATTGATGATGTCACATAAGCCCCGCCCCCTCAGGACTTAAAAGGTCAAGTTTTACTGGGAAATTTTCCAAAATTCGCCCTTTCCAATAATCACCCCAAATTTGTAGCAGGTAACTGAAGACAAGTTGGGGTTGCTTGGCGTCACTTTATGGGAGTTTTCTCCAGAAGGCGGGGCTGTGGCGGCGCGGCGAAGTCAGGCGTACCGCTTAGGCCTTACGTTTGCCTCCCATTTCGTCATTTCTAGAGATATCGCCACGAAACGTCTTGGGAGTGATCCTAGTCTGGCCCCCCAAAAGATCTGATGTGAAATTCCTGTGGGCGTGGTCTATATTCTGAAATAGCGCCCTCTAGGACCATTAAAACTGACAGCCCCAAGCCATGCTTTGACTGAGGATTACGAAATTTGGTACACTAATGTGGTGTCTCAGGACCTACAAAAAAGTCTCTTGGAGCCAAGTGCAATGTCGCACAGGAAGTCGGCCATTTTGGTCCAAGTGCGCGATTTAGTGGTTTTCGCACACGTTGTTTGGAGATTGATGCTCCGTCGCCCTTTTCACCAATCGCCTTCACACTTCTGCTATATACTCTTAAGACATAGATGAAAAAATTCAACCGTCGGATTTTAAATAAGTATAAAGGTGTGGGCGTGGCTAAGCCTCAAACTTTGACCTGTCGCCACGCCACTCTTTTTTTCACAGCTCCCTTTTGGACTCCTTTTAACCAATCACCACCAAACAGTGGCAAATAGCAGCAGACAAGTTGAGGTCACTTGGTCTATAGTACTGGCAGGTTTCGAATAAAGGCGGGGCTTTGGGAGCATAGCAAAATTCGCCATCACGACATGGAAATACATTTGTCTCTCATTTCTTCAGTCATTGTGACATCGCCACACAAGTTCTGATGAGTGATCCTACTCTGACCCCTAATAGAATTGGACAGCTGAAGTTTGTGGGCGTGGCCTATTTTCTGAAACAGCGCCCCCTAGGACCATTAAAACAGTCAGCCCCAAGCCATGCTTTGACTGAGGTTCACAAAATTTGGCACACTAATGTAGTGTATCAGGACCTACAAAAAAGTCTCTTGGAGCCAAGCGCAATGTCGCACAGGAGGTCGGCCATTTTGGTCCAAGTACTCAATTTAGTGGTTTTCGCACACGTTATTAGGAGAATGATATCTCCTCGCCCTTTCCACCGATCACCTTCAAACTCCTGCTATATACTCTTAAGACATAGAGGAAAAAATTCAACCGTCGGATTTTAAATAAGTATAAAGGTGTGGGCGTGGCTAAGCCTCAAACTTTGACCAGTCGCCATTACGTTACTTGACTTAATAACTCCCATGTGCATGATCAGATCAATTTCAAACTTTGTCTGTGTGATCACTGACCACATCTGAAGACAGTGAAAATGTGGACAGCTGACATCACCTAAGCCCCGCCCCCTGACTACAGGAAGTCTATTTTTTATGGTGAAATGCCAATATTTGTCCCATCTAATTTAGTCAACATGACACTAAGGTCATGCACTGTCTTCATGATGTTGTAATGACCATTCAGATCTGCTAGCTTTTCAGAAAGGGAGGGGCTTTGATGCCATGGCGAATTCTGGCGTGACGCTGTGACCTTACGTTTGACTATAACTTCCACAAACAGCCTACGATTTGCCCGAGACTGAACATCACATCACCAGTGTGGTAAAGATAGAGTATCTCCTAGTGGTGAGACGTGTAATGCTGGGCTCAGAGGGGATGCTGAGTCAGGGTGAGGTGTGGACGAGGAGGCCGTTCACGGTTTCTGATGTCGGGGTGGTTGACGTTTCTGTTCTGCCAGACGTACCCTGGTGCCCCAGGCTGCCGGCCAGGACGGAGCGGCGCGGAGCTGGGTTTGGAGAGCATTGGGGATGGAGCGGAGGGGAGGGCGGACGGAGGGCGAGCAGCTTCACTGCGAGGACCGAACGACGCTGCTTGCAGCTTTAATTAGGCCCGAGCAGCGAAGCGCTGCGAAGGCCTATTGTATCTGCTCCGTTTCTTTTTTTTTTCTTTCTTTCTTTCTTTTTTTTTTTTCTTTTTTTTTTCTTCCGCGTCTTTGGACGGCCTTTAGTGGGTCTTAGCATATCCAAAAACTCACCAAATTCTGGCCCAATATAGAAAGTGCGTGAAATTTACGTATTTCACTGGCAATGTGAAAGTTGGTATAAAAGTGTTTCAACAGCGCCCCCTGGAAAATTAAAAATACCCCTCCGCATTGACCTTTTTTCATAGTAGAGTGATAAAATTTGGTACACCTGTAGAATTCAACAATACGCACAGAAAAGCCTCTTGCACCCATGGTCAATATCAAACAGGAAGTCGGCCATTTTGGACTAAAGTGGCCATTTTTACCCCATTTTGGCCATTTCTAGGCTCTATATTTGGTTGAACAGTTTGATCATTTTTCGCACGATTGTCTCAAAAATAATGTGCGATCGAACAGAAGCGATGGACGAATCAAATGAGAAAATAAAACTGACTTTTCGTAAATACTGAAGGGGCGGGGCCAGGCCTCAAAGTTCGAGCACTCGCCAAAAAAATTCAAATTGCTATAATTTCATAAATGAAAGAATTACAGTTAAAGTAATTTGCTATGGACAATCGTCATCGCCCCCCGAAGACAAATGAATGGTTGATTGATGATGTCACATAAGCCCCGCCCCCTCAGGCCTTAAAAGGTCAAGTTTTACTGGGAAATTGTCCAAAATTCGCCCTTTGTACTAATCACCCCATATTTCTAGCAGGAAACTGAAGACAAGTTGGGGTTGCTTGGCGTCACTTTATGGGAGTTTTCTCCAGAAGGCGGGGCTGTGGCGGCGCGGCGAAGTCAGGCGTACCGACGTGGCCTTACGTTTGCCTACCATTTCGTCATTTCTAAAGATATCGCCACAAAACCTCTTGGGAGTGATCCTAGTCCAGCCCCCCAAAAAATTTGATGTGAACATCCGGTGGGCGTGGCCTATTTTCTGAAATAGCGCCCCCTAGGACCATTAAAACTGTCAGCCCCAAGCCATGCTTTGACTGAGGATTTTGAAATTTGGTACACTAATGTGGTGTCTCAGGACCTACAAAAAAGTCTCTTGGAGCCAAATGTAAAGTTGCACAGGAAGTCAGCCATTTTGGTCCAAGTACTCGATTTACTGGTTTTCGCACACGTTGTTTGGAGAGTGATGCTCCATCGCTCTTTTCACCAATCGCCTTCAAACTTCTCTTATATACTCTTAAGACATGAAGGAAAAATTTCAACCGTCGGATTTTAAATAAGTTTAAAGGTGTGGGCGTGGCTAAGCCTCAAACTTTGACCTGTCGCCACGCCACTCTTTTTTTCACAGCTCCCTATTGGATTCCTTTTACCCAATCACCAGCAATCTCTGGCAAATAGCAGCTGACAAGTTGAGGTCACTTGGTCTGCAGTACTGGCAGGTTTGAAAAAAAGGCGGGGCTTTGGGAGCATGGCGAAATTTGCCATCACGCCATGGCAATACGTTTGTCTCTCATTTCTTCAATCATTGTGACATCGCCACACAATTTCTGATGAGTGATCCTACTCTGACCCCTAATAGAACTGCACAGCTGAAGTTTGTGGGCGTGGCCTATTTAATGAAATAGCGCCCCCTAGGACCATTAAAACTGTCAGCCCCAAGCCATGCTTTGACTGAGGATTACGAAATTTGATACACTAATGTCGGGTCTCAGGACCTACAAAAAAGTCTCTTGGAGCCAAGTGCAAAGTCGCGCAGGAAGTCGGTCATTTTGGTCCAAGTACTCGATTTAGTGGTATTCGCACACGTTGTTTGGAGAGTGTTGCACCATTGCCCTTTTCACCAATCGCCTTCAAACATCTGCTATATACTCTTAAGACATAGATGAAAAAATTCAACCGTCGGATTTTATATAAGTATAAAGGTGTGGGCGTGGCTAAGCCTCAAACTTTGACCTGTCGCCACGCCACTCTTTTTTTCACAGCTCCCTATTGGACTCCTTTTAACCAATCACCAGCAATCACTGGCAAATGGCAGCAGACAAGTTGAGGTCACTTGATCTATAGTACTGGCAGGTTTTGAATAAAGGCGGGGCTTTGGGAGCATGGCGAAATTCGCCATCACGCCATGAAAATACGTTTGTCTCCCATTTCTTCAATCATTGTGACATCACAACAAAATGTCTGATGAGTGATCCTAGTCTGACCCCCAATAGAAATGGACAGCTGAAGTTTGTGGGCGTGGCCTATTTTCTTAAATAGCGCCCCCTAGGACCATTAAAACTGTCAGCCCCAAGCCATGCTTTGACTGAGGATTACGAAATTTGATACACTAATGTGGGGTCTCAGGACCTACAAAAAAGTCTCTTGGAGCCAAGTACAAAGTCGCACAGGAAGTCGGCCATTTTGGTCCAAGTACTCGATTTAGTGGTTTTCGCACACGTTGTTTGGAGAGTGTTGCACCATCGCCCTTTTCACCAATCGCCTTCAAACTTCTGCTATATACTCTTAAGACAAAGGGAGAAAAATTCAACCATCGGATTTTATATAAGTATAAAAGTGTGGGCGTGCCTAAGCCTCAAACTTTGACCTTTCGCCATTACATCACTTGACTTAACTCCCATGTGCATGATCAGATCTATATCAAACTGTGTCTGTGTGATCATTGACCAAATCTCAAGACAGTGACAATGTGGACAGCTGACATCACCTAAGCCCCGCCCCCTGACTACAGGAAGTCTATTTTTTATGGTGAAATGCCCATATTTGTCCCCTCTAATTTAGTCAACATGACACTAAGGTCATGCACTGTCTTCATGATATTGTAATGACCATTCAGATCTGCTAGCTTTTCAGAAAGGGAGGGGCTTTGATGCCATGGCGATTTCTTACTCTGACCCCTAATAGACATGGACAGCTGAAGTTTGTGGGCGTGGCCTATTTTCTGAAATAGCGCCCCCCTAGGACCATTAAAACAATCAGCCCCAAGCCATGCTTTGACTGAGGATCACGAAATTTGGCACACTAATGTAGTGTCTCAGGACCTACAAAAAAGTCTCTTGGAGCCAAGTACAATGTCGCACAGGAGGTCGGCCATTTTTGTCCAAGTACTCGATTTAGTGGTTTTCGAACACGTTATTAGGAGAATGATGTCTCGTCGTCCTTTCCACCGATCACCTTCAAACTCCTGCTATATACTCTTAAGACATAGAGGAAAAAATTCAACCGTCGGATTTTAAATAAGTATAAAGGTGTGGGCGTGGCTAAGCCTCAAACTTTGACCAGTCGCCATTATGTTACTTGACTTAATAACTCCCATGTGCATGATCAGATCAATTTCAAATTTTGTCTGTGTGATCACTGACCCCATCTGAAGACAGTGACAATGTGGACAGCTTACATCACCTAAGCCCGCCCCCTGACTACAGGAAGTCTACTCTTTTATGGTGAAATGTCCATATTTGTCCCCTCTAATTTAGTCAAGATGACACTAAGGTCATGCACTGTCTTCATGATGTTGTAATGACCATTCAGATCTGATAGCTTTTCAGAAAGGGGGGGCTTTTATGCCATGGCGATGTCTGGCGTGACGCTGTGACCTTACGTTTGACTGTAACTTCCACAAACAGCCTTCGATATGCCCGAGACTGAACATCACATCACCAGTGTAGTAAAGATAGAGTATCTCCTAGTGGTGAGACGTGTAATGGTGGTCTCAGAGGGGATGCTGAGTCAGGGTGAGGTGTGGACGCGGAGGCCGTTCACGGTTTCTGGTGTCGGGGTGGTTGACTTTCTGTTCTGCCAGACGTGCCCTGGTGCCCCCGGCTGCCGGCCAGGATGGAGAAGCGCGGAGCTGGGTTTGGAGAGCGTCGCGGATGGAGCGGAGGGGTTGCGGAAGGAGGGCGAGCAGCTTCGCTGCGAGGGCCGAACGACGCTGCTTGCAGCTTTAATTTTTATTTATTTTTTCTCAAATTTTCAAGTACCCTTCAGGTGTTGTACTTGTACTATTTTGGATACGCTGTCCTCGGGCTCCAGCCTTGTTTTATAGTGATTGTATTAAAACAAAGAAAACAATCTGAAGTTGTTTTTAATTGGCCGGTCCGGCCCACGTGGGACTAGATTTCCCTCAGTGTGGCCCCTGAGCTAAAACGAGTTTGACACCGCTGGTCTAGAGTGTTAGTGATTCAATGTTTACCTCCACCAATAACACAAGCCTGGAGGAGTTCTGCTGTGGGGTGGAGTTGCTAATGCTAACAGTTAGCTTCTACTAGCAGAGACGTTCTCTGCTGTTTCCTGGACTAAACCAACAACAGCCTTCCCCGTCGTGAGTCCAGACGGGTGAGTCCATGAATGTTAGTGACAGGGTGACGTAGATCTGTCAGGATTTCTAATCCGTCTGTTTCCTATCAGAAGCTACTGCAGGAGATAGGTGTAGGAGACTATTTTCTTGTTCAGCCTGCATGAAACACTCGGAGTGACCCGTTAGAATCAGACATAATCATTAACAAATGGGTCTTCGGTGAACCACACCTTTAAGTCATTCGTTTTACTTCACATTCCAATTCCTTTGCATTAAATGTGTTTCTGTCACTGTAATCATTAGCTGCAACAAACACGATTAACTGTTGGAGATGACACGTGTCATGCCTAAAGAGGAAAGCAGCAGGGATAGATGACGTGAACCAGCAGTAGTTAACCCACTAGAGATGTCACTGAGCTCAGCAGAGGCCCATGCTGTGGTCCAACGCGGGTCACGCTCTTAGATTTAACGTAAATCACGTGTAACCTTGTTGGGGTAGATGACTCACCAGGTCCCGGACAAGAGGCACTGTCCTTTTGCGGCGTAAATCTGGCATGCTGTCAATCCCATAAAGAATACTGCCAGCCCTGTAGAAGCAGACAGATTTAAGGTGTGTTAATATCATAATAATGCCATGCTGGGGGAGACATTACTACAGCGAGCGGGGGCTCTGATTTACACAGCCAGAAACACCATGGATCACGCCTCCTTCAGAACCTGCCCTACCCCCTCCCTCTCCACCTGGCGTGGTGCAGACCCCCCACAGCACGCTAGAATGAAAGTGAACAGCGAGGAACCAAATCTGAGCTCCGCAGCTGAGGCGCTGTGGTTTACTGCATCTTTACTTCCTCCTGTGCCCTCCCCTCAGCTCTCCTCTCACTGGCTTCCCCTTTACTGCCATTCAAGCCTCTTCATCGACCTCAGGGTGACATCACGGCCCCGATGCCTCCACACAGATAAAGCTCCAGGAGCTGCAGTGTGACGAGCTGAACGGGCCGCTGCTTTAATCCTCCGAGCCGGGTTCTCCCTTCACCAGGGAACAGCTAATGAAAGCTTCAAAGTACTGGTTGCTAGTAATGAGAATACATGTTCCTAGTCTGCCTGGTCAAAAACAAAGTTCACACACTCTGACATCTGGTTGGACCACCTTTAGCTCTGACTGCAACACACCTTTGCTGTGGCGTTGTTTCGATAAGCTTCTGCAACGTCACCGGATTTGTCTCCATCCAGTGTTGCATTAATGTTCCACCAAGATCCTACACTGATGATGGTGAGTCTGACCGCTGCACAAAGCCTTCTCCAGCACATCCCAGAGACGGGGTTCAGGTCTGGACTCTGTGGCGGCCCACCCATGTGTGAAAATGACGTCTCATGCTCCCTGAACCACTCTCTCACTATCTGACCCGATGAATCCTGGCATCGTCATCCTGGCCGTACCATCAGGGAAGATGGAATAACCTGGTCATTCAGGATATTCAGGTAGTCAGCTGACCTCATTCTTGGAGCACTTCCTGTTGCTGAACCTAGACCTGAGCACCTGCAGCAAGCCCAGATCATAACCCTGCCCCCACAGGCTTGTACAGTAGGCACTAGGCATGATGGGTGCATCACTTCATCTGCCTCTCTTCTGACCCTGATGCACCATCACTCTGGACCAGGGTCCACCTGGACTCATCAGACCAGTTTTACTAAAGCGTCGGACAGTTCTGAACCCAGTTTTAGTCGTTTCTGCGTC
>NC_091749.1:75404126-75431626 GCF_043380555.1 Nothobranchius furzeri
CAGATCAATGCTAAGTCTACTGCTCCAAGACTTAGGAACCTCTTCAACCTTCTCTGTTCGAATTTCACTCTGGCTGCGATACATACTTGAGGATTTGCTCTGGGATTGGTGAAAGCTGTGATTAACATCTAGCTCAGGGAATTTTTCCTTAGGGGCTGCTTTCGGAGTGTCTTGTGGAATACCTTTAAAGTCTGGTTTAGATGCTACTGCTGGGACTTCTGCTGGAGCTACTTTAGCTGGCTCTTTGGAGGTCTCTTTTTGGACTACTATTGAAGCTTCTTTAGGTTGAACCTTAGAAACTTCTTTAGTGGCTACTTTAGTTGTCTCCTTAGATGCTACAGTGGGTACCTCTTTTGGGACCTCTTTGGGAGGTGATTTTGAAGCTTCTTTGGGAAGATCTTTAGGGGTAACTTTCACGCCTTCTTTAGGGAAAACCCTCTGCATTTCCTTAGAAATGGCTTTAGGGGACTCCTTAGGTGACTCTCTGGGGGTCGAGTCGGGGGTCAAGACAGGAGTGTCAACTGGAGTTGTTTTTGGGCTCTCCTTTGGTGGTTCTTTAGGACTTTCTTTAGGAGTAATTACAGGCGTCTCCTTTGGGGCCACTCTAGACTGGGCCTTGACAGCCTCACTAGTTACTGACTTGGGAGTGACTTGAGACGCGTCCTTGGCTAAAGGTTTAGCAGAATCTTTGGGTGGATGTTTAGGACCATCTTTAGAGAGTACTTGAGCACATTCTTTACCAACTGGTTTAGATATTTCTTTAAGTGACTCTTTAGAGGAGCCTTTAGATGTCACTTTAGACACAGCTTTAGCAGATACCTTAGAATTTTCTTTGGGGAACATTTTAGAGGTTTCCTCTTTAGAAGCCGCCTTACTCTGTTTGGGTGGCACTTTAGCAGGAACTTTAGGGGCATCTTTTGGTAACACCCTTGTGATTTCTTTTGTAATTGCCTTGCATCCCTCTTTAGGCTGCCGTGTAGAGGCCTTGACAGATTCTCGTTCTGTGACTGAAGGAATAATATGGGTGGTTATATGTGGTAAAGAGGTTTCTCTATCAAGCATCATGAACTCCTCATCTCCTTCAAACTGCAAATCAACCTCCTGGCATTTAGTGATGTTTTCTGGAAAACCTGGGATGGTTGATGGGTCAAAGGGGCTGCTAACCTCTATAGAAGCCTCCAAACCTGAGTCTGCTCCCTGCTCAAGGTGGTGCCAGTCTTTCCATGGTGACAGATCCCCCTGCAAAGAGACCTGTGAGCCACTATAGTGGCTTCTATCCCCAGACATGCAGACAAGCCCGTTGCTGACTCCACTATCAATCGTTTCTGTAGTTTCGACCTCATTGTGTTCATAAGCTGGATTGCCATGATTTGAAGGGTGACTGGGACTCGCATACCAGGAAGAAGCCATATCCTCTTGTTTTCGCTGCCAAAGTTCCTGATCAGAAGAAGACAGCAGGGAGCAGCCATTGGCCCGTGTAAAGTACTGACTTTCTGAAAAGTCTTCTGAGTACGATTGGCAAAGTTTTGAACAATCAGACTCAGAACGACTGAGTTTTGGGGTTGAATAGTCACTTTGAGAAAGCCAGCCGGGGGTCAGATCAGAATAGTAGGTTTTAGCATGTTTGTCAGGGTCATAGTAGGAATCATCAGCATAATGGACTGTGCCTGAGTAGCCCGTCTCCTCTACTGAGCGGCTGTGGTCATGGGAGCGCCTTTTTTCTGATTTGGACTTGTGAACTGGTTTTGAAATGACCATTGCATATTTATTTTTACTTAATTCATCTAGTTCTTTATCACTGTCCATCGAGTCCCAGTCATCACTCTCCAACTTGTCTTTTCCTGAGACCTTTATGTCCATACTTTCGTAGGTTTGTGACGATGTCATCGCTTTGTCTTTCCTTTCTTTTCCATCGTTTGGTAAACTATCAGTAGAGACGGTAATCCCGGTCCCTTTAAGTTTATAGCACTTTTTTAAGACTACATCTCTATCTTGGGGTGTTGCAAAAATAACAATAATAGGACGAGGTTTAGCATTTGAACATTCTCTTTGTTGTCCTAGTCTGTGAGCCAGTTCAATTTTACTTGTTTTATGAGCATCAATGAAACCCATTTTGTCTTTAAGGATTTTATAAACGACACTTTCTGTTTTCTCTGAACGTTCTTCGGGAACATTGAGGAACCGCAAGGTTGAATTATTGGCCTGATGGCTAATTTGCTTAATGTAGTCATGGATGTCTCGTGTTTCCCTTCTTGACTGAACAAATCCTGAGCGAAGCTGTTCAATCTCACTCTGAACTACTTCCACGCTGCTGGAGATCTCATCAATGGAGCTCTTCAGGGCATTGACATGGCCACGAAGCTCAGATAGTTCTGTTTCAATCTGGCTAATCCCCTGAAGCTCCTTAAAGATCATTTCCATCACATCCTGGGTCTGGCTGATGCAACCAGTGGAGGAGGACCCAGGCTCCAGGGTTGAGCTCTTTTGCTGCCGTCCAGCTCGGTCCAAAGATTTGCTGCGAATGCCCAGAGTTTTCCTCCAGTTGCTCACTTCTGAGTCTGAGGAGACACATTCTTGGCTCTTTTTCCATTTCCTTAACTTTCGTAGAGCACCCAGTCTAAGTGTGTGTAAACTGGAACGTTCCACCCGTTCTCCCTCAGAGCTGCCATCAGAAGGAGCTAAACTGATGAGGCTCTTCCTATTTCGTCTGACTGGCATGGTGTGTGATTTATGCTCATCTAGTCTCCGGAGAAGTTTTGTCTCACTCAAGGAGTCAGAGTAGCTACTGTCAACGGAGACAACCTCAGGAAAAATGCTTTCATTGTTGTTCAAAAACAGAGTGCTTCTCGGGAGCCCATTAGCAATAGCTACACGATAGCTGAACGTGGGTGACAGGGATGAACAGTCGTTCTTCCCGTCGTCTTCTTCCAGCGATATGTTACGTGCCGAAGAGCATTTGGAAATCTTTTTAACAGTTTGGACCGTAGTCTTAAGAGTGGTCGACAGAGTCGGATTGTGTGCTTGCAAATCACTGGTCAGTTTGGGCTCTTTGTTTTCACGTCCTTCTTTCTTCTTTATCGGGTTCGCCAGTTTCTTTGTAAACATTCCTTTGCAAATCTTTTCAATGTAGAATGTTATAGTCTTGAGTAGGGCAGAAACCATGGACGGCAATCCCCTGAACTGTTGGTAATCATCAAATGAAATGAGGTGGTTAAGTGTGCAGCGAAAGTACGCCAAGCACAATCAGCCTGTACTTGACAGAAGGAGCCGAGCCCACAATCAGTAAAACTGGAGTCCGTGCAGAGACCCACGACAACTTTAGAGTCCAGCGGCCCCGCTCCAGAAACGGAGAATCACTCTGTAAAACAAAGTAAAGAAATATCAGTCACCAGCCTCTGAATAGACGTCACGTATTAGACAGAAACACCACACGTGCTGTTCACCACCTCTAATTCATAAGAGAGACAGACAGACAGACAGACAGACAGACAGACAGACAGACAGGCAGACAGGCAGACAGGCAGACAGACAGACAGGCAGACAGGCAGACAGACAGACAGGCAGACAGACAGGCAGACAGGCAGACAGACAGACAGACAGACAGACAGACAGACAGACAGACAGACAGACAGACAGACAGACAGACAGACAGACAGACAGACAGACAGACAGACAGAGTATACATCATCAGTCAGGCTCAGTAGCTGCAGAGATGTTTCTACAGCACAAACTGACCGATTGATCTAACTGATGAAGTAGGACAGCGCTGCCGTCAGCGTCTAGAGCTCCGACCTACTTAGTAAAGTTCAGGAAGTCTCCATGTTGGCACTGAGAGTGGTGGTGAATGTTAAAGGAAATGCTTTATTTTGAAATAAAGTGGAAAATAAAATATGAGACAAGACAAGAAACTATTTTGTGGTTGTCTCTTCAAATTAACATGAAGTGAATCCTCCATATTGTTGAGCACATGCTAATCCCATTAGCTTGATTAGCATGCGTTGGCGCCCACACCTACTTTATAACTGCAAAGAGCACAAACTGGAATCTGAAAGCGTTTTCAACAAGAAGCTGAATCCCACCGTGTTTCGGCCTGGACAGCGCCAGCGGCTCTGAGAGGCGTGTGTTTTATTTAAGGTGGAACTGGTCAACTGAGTCAGAAGGCGGATGTTTTGTTGTGCAGAGGTTCTGACAGCTGCTCCACATTAGTTCTGGGGTTTAGAGCGTGATCTGTCTGCAGTTTCAGGACCACAGAGACACGCTCACTTTAAATGAGCTGAGAAACACAGCTTCACATTCATCTGCTGTTGCTGCATTCACAAGGAGGAACGTGCGTCTGGATGTTTCTCTGCAGCTTCTGTGTGATGGAAGGAATTCATGAGCTCCACGACTTCCAACCGGTCGTTCAGCCGCTACTGAAGCAGCCTGGCCCGGATCATACTGCTGATTACTGCCCGTTCTCCGAACTTCCATTTTTATCCAAAGTTACTGAAAACTCAACTGTCCCTCCATCTGGAAGATTGCTGCCTCCTTGACCATTTCCAGTCTGGTTTCAGGGCACACTATAGCGCAGAATCCGCCCACGTTTGTGTGCTAAACAGTATTTTGGTGGCAGCTGATACTGGTTACTGCCTCTCTGAAGTCAAAAGCTGGCTTTCAGCCATCACCCTATGCACTGACAAAAACAAGACCGATGCTGTTCTTTTTAATACAATAAATCTGAAGCATTCACCTGGTGACAGCTGCCTCCCCCGGCTAAACTTGAAACCCTGCCTAACTAGTCTGGAGTGAAACTCAACTCTGATTTATACATGGCTTTGCTACAACCAAGTCCTGTTTCTCTCAGCCGCGCCGCATTGCTGGATTAAAGTCCATCATTAGGAGACCTCATGTGGAATGTACCAACGCTTTTATCACCTCATGACTGGGCTATGCCGACTCAGTGCTCATTGGTGTTAAGGTCTCCATTGAGTGTCCTCAGAGAGTACAGAACGCCGCAGCTAGACTCCTCCAGATGTTGCCACATTACTCCCATCCTGGCCCGTTTACACTGGTTACCCGTTCAGCACCAGATTCAGGTGAAGATCTTAACTTTTGCTTATAAAGCCTTGAATGGTCCAACTCCCTCCCTACCAATGTAAATGATGTATTAATGTCCCTGTGACCCTGCGTGGATAGAAGATGGACGTAATCCTACATATATGTGTTGTCTGATTAGGAGCGACGAGCAGTTGATGTCCGCTCCATCTTTCCACACAAACCCTAAAATAACTATTGCTGCCTGTTGAAAATGAGTTCTCTGTTGGCATTAAATCGTGTCTTTAAAACCCACAGACATGAATATGAAGGGGAGGGAGATATAGAAGGGATGATGGATTTTAATCTGTGGGGAAGGAGTTGTGTGGTTATTTGTAATCTCGTGCTTTGAGTTGCACTTGCTGCATAAAAAGTGCTTCATGAATAAAGTTTGATTTGATTTGATGGGCATCTTATGTTAAATCCATGATACATCTAAACAGGATCAGGAAATAACTTTATCCTCTCATAGACTCCCGTTCAGTTCTTTGGGCACCAGGGGAAGCTGTTCAGATCCGAACCACATCTGTTCCGGACCACGTATGTTACGAACCACATCTGATCCGGACCACATCTGTTCCGGACCACATCTGTTCCAGACCAGATCTGTTCTGGACCACATCTGTTCCAGACCAGATCTGTTCCGGACCACATCTGTTCTGGACCACATCTGTTCCGGACCACATCTGTTCCGGACCAGATCTGTTCCGGACCACATCTGTTCCAGACCACGTATGTTATGGACCACATCTGTTCCGGACCACATCTTTTCTGGACCACATATGTTCCGGACCACATCTGTTCCGGACCACATCTGTTCTGGACCACATCTGTTCCGGACCAGATCTGTTCCGGACCACATCTGTTCCGGACCACATCTGTTCCGGACCACATCTGTTCCGGACCAGATCTGTTCCGGACCACATCTGTTCCGGACCACATCTGTTCCGGACCACGTTTGTTACAGACCACATCTGTTCTGGACCACATCTGTTCCAGACCACATTTGTTACAGACCACATCTGTTCTGGACCACATCTGTTCCAGACCACGTTTGTTACAGACCACATCTGTTCCGGACCACGTTTGTTACAGACCACATCTGTTCCAGACCACATTTGTTACAGACCACATTTGTTCCAGACCACATTTGTTACAGACCACATTTGTTCCAGACCACATTTGTTACAGACCACATCTGTTCTGGACCACATCTGTTCCAGACCACGTTTGTTACAGACCACATCTGTTCCGGACCACATCTGTTCCGGACCACGTCTGTTACAGACCACATCTGTTCCGGACCACATCTGTTCCGGACCACATCTGTTCCGGACCACATCTGTTCCGGACGAGATCTGTTCCGGACCACATCTGTTCCGGACCACATCTGATCCAGACCACATCTGTTCCAGACCACATCTGTTCCGGACCACATCTGTTCCGGACCACATCTGATCCAGACCACATCTGTTCCGTACCACATCTGTTCCGGACCACATCTGTTCCGGACCACATCTGTTCCGGACCACATCTGTTCCAGACTTAGTGGCAACGAGGAGTTATAGTTGATAATAACATCTGGATACAAATGTTTAACTTCACCTGAAAAAGAGTGAATATTTTTAGCTGCTACGGAAAATGAGATTGCTCTAGCTAATCCTATGAAATCGTTTTGTTGCGGTAAAAGACCAAACAGGCCCACTCATGCATGTGTCATTATGCCCTGCTCTGTATCCGTGGGCCGTGGCAGCGACCTGCTTCTGTTGCTTTCCCAGGACTTATAGCTTGTAAGGTAATAATAATGTAAAAATGACAATGTTACAGAAATATTATTGGTTCATTTATATATTTATGATTTTACAGAGTATAGCTCTCAGGACTCTGACTGTCTACCAGCAGCCCTTCTGATGCCTGGCTTCAGATCCACACACGGTACTTAGAAACTTGGATGTTTACTGCGGTTTATTCCGGTCTGACCACCCAGTCGGTGCTGCTTGCCACAGCTTCACTGAGGAGAGTGCTGACTCCATTCAGGGAGGCTCTGACATGAGGAACCACGGCTAACCAGGATGTTTCTGCTCACATTCACGTGAAACATCTTCCCCTCTTATTCCTGTGGGAGGCAGTTGTTTTCATAGACTTTTTCTTTAGAGCCGCACATAGCAGGTCTCAAGAATGTTTCTGGTAGGCACCAAATGAATAAAAGTCACGTTGACTTCTTCTGGTTCGACATTTTCCTTCAGGATGTGTTAAAGTTGCTTTTGATGAAACTAAATAAAATTCTGGTTTCATGTGAATCTTTTTGGAGAAAAGCAACATTTGACCTGCTGCAGGACTTAATGATGTCAGGTAATGAAGTCCATCAGAACTGATATTAGATGCAATAAAATCTATTTTTAGACCACATTATTTCACAAAATGTGATCCTTCAGCTCACGCAGTCCTCTGATGATCATTATAAGTACATAATGTTATACAACTCATGGCTCTTTATTTTATTCCATAAGCAAATCATTTAGATTGTTTTTGTGAAATAAAGCCACGTTTGTCCAGAAGGAAGAGGAAGCCTGAAGCTGACTGATCACCACGGATTTAAAAACAGCTGTTTCGTCACAAAGATCAGGATCTAATATGGCGAAACTGAAATGACCGTAAAATCATAGAATCAACAAAAAGAACCAGAAGGATTTAAAATAAGTTTATGAAGTCTTGTTCTGAAGAAGTGACCCTTTTCAAATGAGAAGTCGTGTGCTTTAGCTTTGAGCACTGCTCAGCGCTAATGCTAATGTCCTTGTAAAGAAAGAGCTAGCTTAGCCGTTTCACTGCCGCGCCTAGCTTGTATTGTTGTTATTTTGGGGCAACAAAGTTTATACAGTAACACGATGTCACACAAGCTAATGCTACTGTAAAAATGATCACATTAACAGAAGAATGTTGCAACATGGCTGCTTAGATTCATCTCACCGGAGTTGTGCTACAGCCTGCTGTCAGAGTCACGACACAACAAGTTCACATCATTTCTTGCTAAATATAAATTTTGGATCATTTTTTGAAAGTAGAGAACAAAAACTGTCAAACTCTGTTAAAGAAAACATTAAAACTCATGGAGGTGAATTAGTAACGGTCCAGTTTAAGAACTCTGCTTCACTCGTATTATCGTTGTTCTGTAATCGAGCTACGATGTAACTGTAATGATAAAAGAGGATTTGTGGAGTAGGAGGACTACGCTCCTCCAGAACCATGTGGATAATTCAGCATGACAGGTCCGTACGGGCCTGTTAGCTTCAGTAAAGCCTGCGATGCATTTTTTATTTGAATGTATTTAGTGGATCTCTGCAGTCGTGACTTCCTGAGTGTGTAGCACAGGCCCTGCTACTCTAGCTATGCTAATGCTTACAACACGCTCTATCGCGGCGCTGTGGCTCCATGCTGTTTGTTCCAAAAGGGTTCAAATAAAGCCAACTGGACTTCTTTGGTTTCTTGAAGACGTGTTGCTTCTCATCCGAGGAGCTTTTTCCATTCTGAATTAACAGATTTGTAAGAATGGACAGAGCTCCTCGGATGAGAAGCAAAACGTCTTTAAGAAACCAAAGAAGTCCAGTTGCCCCTTTTGGATCACCATGACCTGGACAACTGAGAACCTTCAGCAGCATCCTGTTTGCACAAATCCCAGGTGAAGAAAACTGGAGGTAAAATCTTGTTGATCAGCAACCAGAGAGCTGCTTACGAAGCCAACATCCCGACACCTGCATGTTAAGGTTTGACAAACGAAGCATTCCCCCTGTTCATGAGCAAGAGCTGATGCACCGATGACTAGCTACTGACCACAAGCTACTGGCTGCACAGTCCCATCAGAGCGTAATGATGCAAGAATGGAGAGGAAAAGATGGCATGCTCCTTGATGCTGCTTGTGTGTGTTTTACAGTAAGACCAGGATCTGTACAGATGCTCCTGCAAGCAGACAAACACAATGTTTGGGCGCCGCCATGATGCTAGTCTTCATCTTCTCTGCAGATTAGACTGTAAGCAAGCAGATGAACAGGACTCAAACTGAAGCACCTGAGGTGAGTGGACACTAAAAACATCCACATGACAGTTTCTGATTTTGAACCAATGAGCAAGGCAGCACTGCAACTGATCTTCCTGTATGCCTCTCCAGCATCCCACTGAGTAGATATATGGTTTAGTGCTCTTGATCCTGTAATGAGTGGCTAATAAGACATAACTCATACTTCCAGTATATCACAGCCCCTCTTGGTAGTGACTCAGAGAGAAATCTACCCAAAAGGGACAGCAGCTCCGAATGGAGGAGCACTCTACACTTCATGTCTCACAGCATGGACAAATCCCTGCCACTCCCCTTTAGTAAAGAGGCATGCTAGCCTATTTGTCCCAATCCCTCCACTGGCTGTGTCTCCTGATGCAGGAGCCGAGTTGGACCGTCTCCCGCTGCATGCTGTGGTTTGCTGCTCACGCCCTCTGGTGAGACGGAGACATGTTGTGCAAACCTCCAGAAATGGATGCATATAGATGAGACACGATGATGTGTTACGTCATGTCTCCAGAGCATATGACTATGGATTAGGGCCAACGTGGATAAATGTGAGTGATGTGCATGCAGCCTTGCATGAACACACATGGGCAGTGCATGCCTCTGTGCACAATTGCTTTTAAGCAAGCATTTGCTGAGAGGAGGAGCGGGTGTAGCCTGAGTGAGAGGGTGTGTACATCCTCAGCTCATGTTCCCCTCACACCCCTCCTCAGCTACAATCTGCCTTTTTCCTACACTGAGCGGTCTGTTTTTCAATAGTGGTATATCCGCCTGCTGCCCCAGGAAGCACGCCAGCACCACAACAGATTGTTCATCCTCAATAAAGCCAAATATTATCCATCCAACGGCCATGACGACGGGGGCCAGGCTCATGGCGTTTGCTCAGTGTGAGACAGCAGCAGTCCTCACATGCGCTCATGTTGTGCCTGAAATGCGGAGCAGCAGCGCGAGGAAAGGTGGGAGAACTAAGCTGGATGTCTGTCTGCTCGACAGACATTTGAAAATATGGCAACAATTTTGGTCCAAAAATCCTCGCATCTTGGATGGCTGACTGTCAGGTTGGCTTCATCACACCATGCCATCTATCCGCATCATCCTCACATAACGTTTCAGTAATTCACTCACAGGGCCACAGGGGGAGGGGAGGGGAGGGAAGCAACAAGAAGCCATGGGATGAAGTCAAAAACAGTTAAAAGGACCCCATCCCCCTGATCCAAAAGCAAAGGCGCTGCAGCCAGCGCCTACAGGCGCTGCGCCGCCGCACGTAGCCTACCTGCTTGTGTCAAACCTCCGAGCTGGATGCTAGACGAAGCAGCCGCGAGGAGCCCAGTCCCGGTTTCAGCGAATGCTCGGTACTAGGAGAGCGGGGATTGTGGGGAGGGAAGGGAGTGAGGGAGGGGGGAGAGTGGCTCGGTGCGCAGCTGGCTGCTAAAAGCAGAGCTCCGTCAGACCGCTCTGCTCCCCGCTCCCCATGCCACCGGCCACGGCGCTCCGGCTCTGGCTCGTCCGTTTGGAGCAGCAAGACCTTTGATTGTGTTTGCTCCACCGGGACGAACACACACGCGCCCTTTCCCAAGGTAATGCCTGGTCCTGCACACGGGCACATGCGGTGGTGCTGAACGGACGGCGCTGCTGCTGATCCGGGCTGTCCGGACCGAAGCTCTCCTCTCCGGCTGGAGAGCATCAATGGGTCCGCGGTCCAAACGCTCTCTCTCTCTCTCTCTCTCTCTCTCTCTCTCTCTCTCTCTCTCTCTCTCTCTCTCTCTCTCTCTCTCTCTCTCTCTCTCTCTCTCTCAGTGCGTGCGCGCGTGCGCGTGTTCACTGAGCCATGGTATGAGAAGAAACATTTTATATGGTGCCTCTAAACATAAAGTACGAGACGCTGCAAAAGAACAAAACATGAAATTATTTTAAAAAATTCAAATCGGGAAAAAGACAGAAAATGTGAAGGGAGAGAAAATGAATACACACACGCACACACACACGCGCGCGCACACACACACACACACTACCGAGATGCCTTCAGTCTCAGAGGAAAAGCATTTAGGATTTTAAAAGACGCGTGCGTGTGAGCGTGACAGCAGAACCCTATAGTGACGTAAAACGGGGATGAGCGTGAGAAAGGACTTGCTGTACTTTGGTTGGCTAGAGTTGCGCCAGCGTGGAACCCGCGCGCGCTCCGCTGGTGCACGCATTGAAGGGTTTGGCGCAGCTGCTGTGCACCGATCCGAGCCAAACTCCGGTCCATCCCGTCTGTACCCTAACACACACACACACACACACACACACACACACACACACACACACACACACACACACACACACACACACACACACACACACACACACACACACACGGTTAACCACGTCCCTAATGTCGTCACACATGACGTTCACTTCTCTGTTAGTGATGGGTTAAGATCACGTGACTACTGTCATCCGTGGGTTATTTTTGCGATTTTATTGCAGATTTGGGCACTTGAGGAGGTATGTGTATGTCACGTGACAGATTTTCACCTGCTCCCCCCACCAACTCCACCCGCTCCTCTCAGCCGTTCCTCCAACGTCTCCCTGCTTCTCAGGGGGAGAGGCTGCATGTATGGAGATGCAAGCAGCGATGTGCGCACGCGCGCGCGCGGGGGATGGCGGTGGCGGGTTGGTAATTGGAGGGGAGAGGTGAATGAGGAGGGGGTGCAGATGCCAACGGTGGGAATGGCTCCCTCTCGCCTCCTGCTGGTGATGACAGCCTCTGCGGGCTCGAGCCATCTCTGTTCCGGTTCGGTCTGACCCAAATGATCCCGCAGTTACTGCCGCACTTGTGTTCAGGCAGAGAAAAGCAGAGCTGATTTAGTTTAGCTGCTGGCTTCATGACTAATTCTGTTTGAGACCAGCTGAATCAGCTGGGTCTGGTTCTGATGTTTTCATCTCCCAAACTCCAAATATCTGAGCTGCCACGGTCTTTGTGACCCCAAAGCCTCTCTCCCTCTTAGGGGGCACACTCTGACACATCTGTTTCTGTCTCCAGCTGTCGTGAAGGCACATCCAGTTTCCTGTCTCCCTCGGACTCCTTTCTCGCTCAGACTTGTAGCCAAACTTTACCAAAACTTATATTTTATCCTCTTGAGTTTCAGATGCAGCTTATCTCTTCTTCCGGGTGTGATGAATCTCCAAGACGCCACAGCAGGGGGCTTCTGGTACCTGTTATACTTGTAGCAGAGGTGTGACTGGTTTGCAGCAGCTGTGATCCCAACGTGCAGAAAACAACGATCTGTTTCAGTCTGATGGGTGTTGGAAACAGAGAAACAGTCTCTGTCGCTAACAAATATCCTCTAAATGGTTGCATCATTTGTTTTTCCAAGATTATATCAGAGCGTTTCAGAGTACCAAACACAGTACTGTAACTAGCAGAGTTACTTTAGCGAACAGAACAACACAGAAGCAGCTTAGCGACCGAATGCTAGAGTGTCTGCCCTGGGACTGGGAGGTCGGGGTTCAAATCCTAGTCGGGTCATACCAAAGACAATGAGATACAATACTGCCCTGCTTGACATTCAACTCGGGGGCTAAACCACCAAAAAGTTCCTGAGCAGGGCCGTGTCTGCAGCCCCCCCCCCCCCCCCCCCCCCCCCCACACACACACACACACACACACACACTCACACCCCCCACCCCCCACGGGGATGGGTCAGATACGGAGGACACATTTCACCACACCAGTGTGACTTTAACTGTAGCTTTAACAGAAGGACCAGAATCATCCAACTATCTCCTGTGGTTGACTTTTATCTTGTGGGGTAAGCAGCAGAAAGTTGGCACTGAGGAATGAGACGGATGGCCTTTCTGTGGCCCTGGTGGTTCAAACCCTTCCAGTGAAGCATAACTGATAGCCATGGGCTGATGTTCATTAAATCCAGCACACAACGGGAAAAGCTTTAGTTGTACTGGGAAGAGTGACATCATTAAAGTTGTAAGTTCAGATGACACAGCTGGCATCAGTTCATGCTCCTGCTCTGACAGACTGGATTAATATGTGCATCGTAACAGCTGGTGACCCAAAGATGGATGGGTGGTGTAGTTTGGGTTCTGCTGAAAACAAAACCGAATGTTGTGGATTAGCAAGTGGAGAAGTTCAGAGGTTAATATCAGGAGTGGGGTTGATTTATAGACCTCCTGCTGTTGGCTTTTACAATCTGACAGAAAGTCAATGACGGAGGAAACAAAAGGAAGAGTTGTTGTATAAGGTGTGTCAGCTGACCCATGCTGGTTTGTTCTGATAAGAAGTCACATCTGCTGCATTTGAACAGGTGACACGGTTCTTCAGCTCTAAACCCAACAGAACACCTCCTGATCATGAAGAGGTTATTGAAGCTGCAGAAAACGCTAGCTGAGTGATAAACACGACAGCCCTCCCATCAGGCCACACACCCCTGATATGGGAAGGCAAGCATCACAATGTTAACACTTTATAATACCAGATGCTTATAAAACATTTATAACACTTAGAAAAGAATGAAATAATCACTTACAGACATTGTAAAGGTTTAGTTGGTGCTTTGCTAATATTGAACAAATAGGTTGTTCAGCATTAGTTAAGGATGATTTAGTAGTAAGTATGTTTGTAAAACCATTTAATGAAGTGGAAACATGTTCTCTTATACAAACTAACGCCTCAACATGCGTAGCACACCTTGACCTGTTAGAAATCATTTATTAGTGTTTAACATTTATTCACCAGCCGCTCTGCATCCATTGGTCTGACGACTAAACCTAACATTTAAACAGATTCGCCTGGTTTTAAACAGTATAGAAGGTGTAGGTTAGGGTTAGGGAGCGCAACCTCCAGCAAAATGGCAAGCACACAGAATAGAACACAATAGAATAGAATAGAATAGAATAGAACAGAATTCTTGATCCCACAGTGGGAAATTCACTTGTTACAGCAGCACCAACACTAAAGAGATGTATTTGATGAAAGATAATAACAAAAGTACATGTATACACATGTAGACAGTAATCTAGTACTGTAACCTTCGACCGCTAAAAGCCATAAAAAAGGAACAAACAACACTTTGCAGCATACTGCAGTAGACACACACATACATGTAAATCTGTGTTTTGAATGAGTACTGAACACATACCGAGTACTTCGTTGGTGGTATTGTGTACCAGGATAGTGCCAGTACCAGTTAAACTGAGGAGGTCTACACTCTTGCTGCAGAGGGGATGAAGGACCTACGGTAGTGTTTTGGATTACATCTGGGATGTCTCAGTCGGCCTCTGAAGGAGCTGTCCATGGTCTCCACAGCGGAACCAGTGGGTGGGAGGGTTTTTAAAATGGAGGTCATCTTCCTCAGCATCCTCCTTTTACACGTCTCCTCGACTCAAGTAGATCATCTTCCTTCCACCAATAGACAGGAAGTAGCAGGAGGTGCAACTTCTTGTAAAAATAAAAGACATATTGTAAACATATCCCAGAGAACAATGGTGAGGGTTGGACTTCGCCAGGGCTGCCCTTCGTCACCAGTCCTGTTCATGTTTACAGACAGAATTTCTAGGTGCAGCCGTGGTGGGGAGGATGTTGAGTTCGATGGCAGGAGAATCTCGTCTCAGCTTTTTGTGGATGATGTGGTCCTTGTAGCTCCATCCAGCTCTGACCTTCAGCTCTTACTGGAGAGATTAGCAGCGGAGACCATGGTTCTCGACCAGAAAAGGGTGGTTTGGCTCCATCCTTCTCTCACTCGTTGAGTTGAGGTGGTTCAGGCATCTGGTCAGGATGCCTCCTGGACACCTCCCTCGGGAGGTCTTTTGGGCATGTCCTGCTGGCAGGAGGTCCCCTGGTTGACCCAGGACTACCTGGAGGAAATGCATCTCAAGGTTGGCCAGGGAACGTCTGGGTGTCCCAGCTGAGGAGTTGGCTGGGGTGAGGATTGCCTGGGAGGCCCTACATGGAATGGTGCCCCACGACCCGGACTCGGATAAGTGGAGGAAGGTGAGATGAGGACAAACAATGGCTGCATGAACCTATTTAACACAATGTAAAGTCTGGAAACATAATTACGAGCTTAGCTGTTTTTAATCATTAGAATCCCGAGTTAATGAAGAAAACATCAGACAAACAAACAAATAAATATTAAGCACTGGAGCAGGTTTACAGTAAGAACCAGCAGGTGGCCTGACCAAAACAGGAAATTAACTACCTCAGACTTCCACAATAAGGTTAGAGTGTTGGTCTTGTCCAGAATTACTGGAGTTCTTCAAAAGTAAATTTCTTTTCTGGTCTCGGCAGTCCACTGGCCTGCATGCTTCAGTTTTTCTCTTCTCCAACACATCCACTTTAACGATTAAATCTCCTCTTCAGTAGGTCCTCCAGGTTTTTACTCGGTCATTGATTCAAACCAGGTATGTTGGTGTAAGAAACAAAGAAAACCTGCAGGTATTTGACCTTCTGGTCCTGATAAATTTGACCATTACAAACCCTGAAGTTGAGCTGGATAAAAACTGATAGATCAGCACTAAACTATAATTTTTATGTCTTACACAAGGAGCCATTTTGGTCTGAATTTAATGAGGCCAATAAGGAAGCGGCTAAATTTGCAGTTCCACCTTCATCCACTAGGGGCTGGCACCAAAAGTGAGCAAAACCTCACTGACTCCCATGTTAAAAATTACAGCCTGGTTCAAAAACATTCTAGGTTTAATAGATCTAGTTAACACTCATGACAACTTTGAGGGGGGTGCATATTTTTGTAACTCTTCTGTTTAAGTGGAATGAAACACTTAAAATTCTGAATAATTAATGAGCATAAGGGCCACGTGACATCAGAGCTAGCTCCAGGCAAAGGCCTCGGCCTCACATTAATAGAAGTTTGGTTTTGTGGACTGTCTGAACTTTAGTTGTCTCTGTGTTCGTGTTTGGATGTTAATCAGTTCTAAAGCGCCACATCAGGACCAGAGTCGTCTCAAGGACCTTCACACAGTAAACATCCCAGTACAGGTCAGGTCATTAAGCCAATCAGTAACAAGTTTCCTATATCAGGAACCCAGCAGGTTGCATCAAGTCACTGACTAGTGTCAGAGTCTTTACAGCAATCCTCATACTAAGCAAGCATGCAGTGACAGTGGAGAGGAAAACTCCCTTTTAACAGGAAGAAACCTCCAGAGAATCCTGGCTCAGTATAAGCAGCCATCCTCCACGACTCACTGGCGTAGCGTTAAGGAGTGGCTACTGGTGTAACAAATGATCAACAAGATAACTCCGTATAAATATGTGTTATGCCCCCTCTGACCGTCTAGGAGGATGAGGGGACAGACACAGTGGAAAATAAATAAGGTTTGTACAAAGGTGAAATGAGGTGAAGAAAGTAGGTTAAAATAGAATGATTTATTAACAAAGATGTTTCTCCTTCTAACTGACTAAAAGGGCTTCAAATGACTAACTGAAAACAGCTCCCTGGTTAACAGGGAGTGAAGAAAACCAGTAGTCAAAACAACCAGAATAACTAAAGCTAAGCCGTTACAGGAAAAGGCCGCTTTAACGGTTAGCACCGTTAATAAGGAAACTCTGGACTTAAAGTCCTCAGATAGAGAAAACGAAAAGGACAAGGAAGTCCTTTAAATCAGAGTAATTCTAAAGACCAGTAGCTTTAACGCTAGCAAAATCACCGCCGAGGAGAACCACAGACTAGCTCTGGGTCTCCTTGAATGAAGGCTGGAAACAGGCTTAAAAAACCCAGGAGAGGCAGATTGCTGAGTTGTTTCAGCTGGTGAAGCTGCTGCTGGCATGCCTCTCTCCAAGGTCCTGGAGTGTGAGGTGAAGAGTACTCTGGAGCTGTCCCTGGTGCTGAAAGCAGTACTGTGGGGACACAGTGTGCAAGTATAGCAGGAGGCAGAGAAGCCAGGAAGCAGGGGTCGTCACAATCTGAAATACCAATCAGGTTGGCCTTTGAATGCATTTTCAGAAGATTATATTTTATTTTACTTATCAGGGACCATAAACACACTTCATATTAGATCAGACAAGATCGCGGATACACACGGCCGAAATTAGTTTCTCTTCTTTTAAGAGATTGGAAACAAAGAGTACTTTCATGGTGAGATCCCTGGCTCCTGGTGCGATAACTAAATCTACGTCCTTGACTTTTCTTTTGCCCTTACCATCGGGACTGGCGTTGTTGGTTATAATTTAAATATGAAGTAGTCCCTTAGTAAAGACGGCCACAAATGCAAAGACTAATCGACCCAGCATGTCCTGTAGGATGTGGTTTATTAGATGCTGGAACATGGCTGGGCTGTTGCAGAGGCCAAAGGGTATGATGAGGTATTCCCAATGACCTGTGTGGACCATGAAAACAGACTTCCACTCCTCCCCCTCTTTGATACGGACCAGGAGGTCCAGTTTGGTAAAAATGACAGCTTGTGCAAGGAAGTCCAAGGTGGTGTCCATCAGAGGAAGAGTGTGCCTGTCTGGTTTAGCCCCTGATAATCCGTGCAGGGATGCAGGCCCCGTTCTTCTTCTTGACAAAGAAGAAGCCTGCAGCCCCAGGAGATTTGGAAGGATGGTAATTCCTTGGCACAGGGCCTCGGTGATATATTCATCCATAAATGTAGCGGTCTCAGGAAGCATAAATACTCAAATAGACCATGGATCACTAAGGCTTTACAAAATGCTTGCAAAAAGAAGAATACACTTTATAGGGAATTCCTAAAACATAGAACAAAAGATGCTGAAAATAAATATAAAAAATACAAAAATAAATTGACCAATATTATACGTGTATGTAGAAAGGAGTATTATAATAAAACTTTGAATAACAATAAATATAATATGAAGGGTATATGGGATGTTTTAAACGGTATCATTAAAAATAATTCTGGGCAACGTAGTTATCCTCAACATTTTATTGACAATGGCAATATTATGGAAAACCCTGCTGATATGGTCAACAGCTTTAATCATTATTTTGTCAATATTGGACCAAAACTAGCAGAGCAAATTCCTGAGTCACTGCCAGCAGTAGACTGTAAAGAAAGCCTGATTGACAGGAACCCAAACTCAATGTTCCTCATAGCAGTGGAGGAAAAAGAAATAATTGACACTGTACACATGGGTAAATATAAAACATCTACTGATTGAAATGATATTGATATGGTAATTATTAAGAAGGTCATTGAGGGAATAGTTGGACCTCTAACACATATTTGCAATTTATCATTTCAGACTGGAAAAGTTCCAAACAAAATGAAGATAGCTAAAGTTGTGCCACTGTATAAAACTGGGGATAGACACCACTTCACAAATTACAGGCCAATTTCTTTACTACCACAATTCTCCAAAATCCTAGAAAAACTTTAATAAACGATTAGACAAATTCCTAGATAAATATAAATTACTCTCTGATAGTCAATATGGATTTAGATCGAAAAGTTCAACATCTCTGGCATTAATCGAATCAATTGAGGAGAATACAAATGCCATAGATCAGAAAAAGTATGCAGCTGGATCTCAAGAAAGCATTCGACACAATTAATCATGACATATTAATTAATAAACTTGAACGGTACGGGATAAGGGGGGTTGTACTGCGATGGGTGGAAAATTATTTAAGTGACAGGAAACAATTTGTGAAGCTGGGTGTCCATTCCTCAACATGTTTGGACATTGCTTGTGGTGTTCCACAAGGCTCTGTACTGGGTCCAAAATTATTTATTCTTTATATAAATGATATTTGTAGGGTATCTGATATATTAAAACTAATATTATTTGCAGATGATACAAATATTTTCTGTTCTTGGGGGGAATCTAAAGGAACTGCTGGATACAGTTACTACAGAGATGTGCAAAATTAAAAGATGGTTCATCAGGAATAAACTATCTCTGATTTTAAGTCAAACTAAAATAATCTTATTTGGGAATTCCCTTAAAAATGCACAAGTGCAGACCCATATAGATGGTGTGGAAATTGAAAGAGTACTTGAACATAAGTTTCTTGGTGTAATTTTAGATGATAAACTAAACTGGAAATCTCATATAAATCATATATGTAACAACATTTCAAGAAGTGTTTCAATCTTAAGTAAAGTAAAAAACATTCTGGACCACAAAGCACTCCACATTCTCTATTGTTCCCTGATTGCACCATATTTGCATTACTGTGCAGAGGTTTGGGGCAATACCTACAAATGTTCGCTATCATCAATCTTTATATTACAAAAAAGGGCAATACGGATAATCCATAAAACTGGTTATAGAGATCATACGAATCCTCTGTTCTTAAAAGCTAAAATTCTAAAATTCACAGATCTAGTTCATTTTCTCACTGCTCAAATTATATATAAAGCAATAAATAAATTGCTTCCTGATAATATTCTAAAACTGTTTACTATAAAGGAGCGTGGATATAATTTGAGAGGGGATTTCATTTGACAACTTCCTTGTATCCGAACAACATTAAAAAGTTTTCGGATCTCTGTATGTGGAGTGAAGCTGTGGAACAGACTAGGTAAAGATATGAAGCAATGTCCGAGCATGGTGCAGTTTAAGGATATGGTTTTTGCAGGGTACAGGGAAGAGGTAGAGACTTGATAGGGTGTTCACGTTGAGAATTTTTAATTATGTATTTATTTCTTTTCTTTTTTTTTGCGGGGGCGTGGGTATGAAGGTATGTGTATATATATCTGTAGGTTGTGTATACTATGAAGTGTTACTGGGGATACTGAAATTGTGAATAGGTGTGTATGTGCATGTATGTAGATAGAAACATATATGGATGTGTATATGTAGGTATATCTATTTATTACTAGATAATGGAAAAGGGGTGGGATTAAATAAGCTTATCCTTCTTCCTGCTCCTTTTTGAACATGAAGGTTATTAGTTGTGACTGCTCGTTTTCTTTTTCTGTTTGTTTTGAGGTACTTATTAGTCTCTTTGAATTCTACGTTGTTGTACTTTTTTAAATTTTTTTTGTGTTCAAAATAAAGATTTCAATCAATCAATCAATCCATAGCCCTACTCTTGGCTGGAGAGAGAACCAATTGGCAGCCCCTGGGAGGAGTAGTGCCGGGCAGGAGCTTTATCTCCATGTCATATGGCTGTCGAGTGGGAAGGGTCCCCGCTCGTCTTTTGTCAAATACAGCTGCCAAGTCCCGATAGGAAGGGTGAATGGTGTCAGAAACAGAGTCAGTAAGAGTGACAGGAGGCGTAGTGGGTAGTGGTTGGTGAAAAGAGCAGTTAAGCCCCCATCCAAGCGGCCGGCCGGTGGACCAGGAAATGTTGGAGTCATGAAGAGACAGCCAGGGGAGACCGAGGATAAGTGGTGTGTTAGGGACAGACCCCAGGATGAACCGAATGGTCTCCTGATGGTTGCCCACACTTGTGCAAAGAGCGGGTGTACAATGGCGTATCTGTAATGGTTTGAGGAGCTGCCCATTGACCAAGGTGATGGGGATTGCATGGTTCAGTTAAATCGGAGGGATACATAGACAGGTGGCTTTGGTCTTGATCCCTGAAGGGGCCTGAGGCTCCTGAATCCAGTAGGGCCTTAAATGTAGCGGTCTCAGGAGCAAGGTGTAACGTGATGGACAGGAGGAACTTGTTGGCTGGGGAGTTGGTAAGGGATAGACCAAATAGACTGTTCCCTATCCTCACCTGGCCTAGACTTTTACCATTCTTGCCAGGACACTGGTGCAGGCTGTGCTCGACAGAACCACAATAGGTGCACAGGCCCTCCTTGCAATTTTGTACTTTCTCAGCCAGAGGAAGGTGGCCTAGGTTCATGAGTTCTTCCCATTCACTGGGAAGCTCGAGAGAAGGTTGATGTGAGCCTGTGAAATGGGGGGGCGTTGTGAGTCTATGGGGCCAGGGTCGGGTTAGGACCTATTGGTTGATGCCGAGATGGTAGTTCCCGACACACCATCTCATCTCGGACATAACTGGCCAGACCTTCGGTGAACACAGAGTCATCCCAGGAGACCTTTTCTGGTGCTGTATGAAACTTGGAGACAAAGCTGCACACAGGTCGATCTCCCTGTAGGAGTCTGAGGAGCTGGGTCTTCACACCATCCTCACACCCTGCTGATTTCATCCCTACTACCTTGTTCATCAGGATGTTTGACCAAATGGACCCATGCATTGTAGATTTTATTCATTTCTCCCTACAGGCTGGCTCAGTACCATCTGTGTTCAAACATGCAGTTATTGAACCCATCCTTAAACCCAGTCTGGACTCATCTCAGCCTAAAAACTACAGACCCATTTCTAAATGACCCTTTATGTCTAAAACATTGGGAAAGGTTGTGGCAGATCAGCTGATGACTTCTCTGGAACTACACAACAGTGTAGATAAATTCCAGTCTGGTTTTGGTAAAAAGCGTTCAACAGAAACAGCTTAAAGTTTCATCTTGATGAAGTGACACATCAGGTGACATCATGATGACATTGTGATGGCTGCAGACAGCGGGGAGTTCACTGTGTTAGTATTGTTAGATCTTTCTGAAGCTTCTGACTCTGTTGATCACAACACCTTCATTAACAGACTCAGTGACTCGGTGGGGATCTCTGGAACTGGTCTAGACTGGTTTAGATCGTACCTTTCTAACAAAAGTTACAGTGTCTGTAGAACCCACATCATGTCAGATTCTACTGATCTGTTCTGTGGGGTACCCCAAGGCTCTGTTTTGGGTCCACTGTTGTTTCTACTGTACGTACACCCTCTTGGACAGATACTTGATTCTTTTCATAATGTCTCTTATCACCTATATGCAGATGATATTCAGCTGTACTGCTCCTTTAAGGATTCGGAGTTCTACAAACTATCTCAATTACTAGAGTGTCTATCAGCATCACCAGCTGGCTATAAGATAACTTCCTTCAGTTAAACTCTGAAAAGACTGAATGTCTGATCATGGCCCCTGAGAGCATGGTTCCCCTGATTAGTCTAAAACTTGGTCATTTATCCTCTGCTGTCAAGACGAATTTGAGGAATTTGGGTGTTTTTGACCATCAATGTCTCTTGAAGGTCACTCAAAAATATGGGTCTGAAACAGTTTTTATCATTTAAGACAAATCTCCGAACTGAGAAGGTTGGTGTCAAAACAAGAACTAGAAATGGTTCTCCATGCCTTTATCTCCTCCCGTCTAGATGACTGAAACACACTCTTCACATGTTGTAACAAAAAGCCCTTGACTGTCTTCAGTTGGTCCAGAACTCTGCAGCGAGACTCCTAACTGGAGCAAATTTGAAGAGCTCACATCACTCCTGTTCTGGTGTCTCTGCACTGGTTACTCGTTAACTTTAGAGTTCATTTAGAGTCCTGACTAGAACTTTCAGGGCTCTACATGGTCAAGCTCCTCCCAGTATTACTGACCTGTTAAAGTCTTATGATCCAACCCGAGCCCTCAGGTCCACCCACCAGAACCTTCTAGAAGTTCCAAAGACCAGATATAAAAGTGGAGGTGATCGCTCCTTCCAGACTCTGGAATGATCTTCCTTTATCCGTACGCAGCGTTGACAGTCTGGCCACCTTTATTTAAAGCTGCTTTTACCTAAACCTGTTATTTTCTTATTTTTAACTCAAGTTTTCAATCTTTCATCTGTTTATGAAAATTTATAATTTTATGACTTTATTGTCTCTGATGTTAATCTGATTCTGTTTTGAGAGCATTTTGATTTGATGATATTAATCTGTTTATGATTTTATGACTTTGTTTTATTTTGTTTTGATCTATGTGAAGCACGTTGTGTTTCTATGTCTGTGATAAGTGCTATAGAAATAAAATGTACTTACTTACTTACACACCTACGTCACTGCTTGGTGGGACAAAGGTCTTGCGCAGCTTCCCCACAAAGGCCAAATAGTCCTGGCAGGCGGGGGAGTTGTTGTTGTACAGCACCCCGGCCCACTCCAGGGCTCTTCCAGACAACAGGGAGGGGAGGAGGGCCACTCTGGCCCAGGCAGGGACATATTTGGCAGGCTGACACTCGAACAGCATGTTGAGGGTGGCAAGGAGTCCATCGTGGTTTCCCTCCACGCCGTTCCAACGTTCAAGAAGGTCAAATTGGGGTTCGTCATGGGCCTTGAGCCCCTCTCTCTGAAGCGTGGTCACGAAGGCGGAGAGCTGCATAAGCATGGTCGACATAGCTTCCATCTTAGTGTTCTGTAGGTCCACCAGAGGTGTGACCAAGTCACTGCTTTGCAAGTCACAAGTAAGTCACAAGTTTTTCCAGCCAAGTCTTGAGTCAAGTCCAAGTCAAAGACAACCAAGTCCAAGTCGAGTCCAAAGTCAATGATGTGAAAGTCCAAGTCAAGTCCAAGTCTTTAATTTAGAATTTACAAGTCATAATCAAGTCATCTGCCCAACTTCAATTCAATGACAATGATAATAAATTAATTCCAGAAATAAAGCTTCATTTATTAACTCAAGTAGCAGAAACTGAAACTGATTATAAACAACGTGCCGCTGCATTCAGCAGTAAATCAAACCCAGAACCAAAAATGGGTCCCAACATGGTTTGTGTGGCGTTGCCATAGTGTGACGTCATAGGCACAGATCCCCTGTCCTCTTGTTTGGAAATGGAAATATGATCACCCTATTAAACAAACTGTCCACCCGGGCTTTTGCGCTGCACAGAGACGCTTCGCTGCCTACGACTGAACGTCAGTTGAGAGTCAGTCTCATGCAGACTGACCAATGAAGAGAGGGCCTCAAGTTAAGACTCTCTCCTCATTGGTCAGTCCACACGAGGTGGGTCAAAAGTTACCCTGAACGGGTTACGTGATGTCAGGCATTCAAGTATTGAGTATATTTACTGCATATTACAGTAATATATTCGGTATGTGACCATATTATGGTGATCCTTGGGTCGTGATGATGGGGCCCTTGAATATTGTTGCCCAGGGTACAACAAAGTGTTAATCTGGCCCTGCTCATAACGCCGATCTGGCCAAGAGGCAGCAGCACACAGTTGTCTTTAGACCAAAGAACAACAGATGGGATGAAAACATACAAGACAAAATAACAGTTAGCCATACAGACAAAGGACTGTTCTCATATATAACACGTACGAGCAGTCAGAACAGACTAAAACAGTCTTTAATACTCAGAAGCAGGAACTCTGATCAGAAACTATTGATCACCATGAATTATTGCAGGTAGATAATGGAACGTAGGCAGTGAGCTTCAGTGGTTCTGCAGCTCATTCCAGTCACTGGAAGCAGCAAACTGGAATGAGGAGCAGCCAAAGGAGGTGCGAGCGTTGGGAATAACCAGAGATGAAGTTACTGGAAGGTAAACGGTGCTGGTTGTTGGAAGTGATGAGTAATGAGAGAAGATATGACGGTTCTACCGATGATGGTTTTGTATATGAACTGGTACCGATGTAACATCCTGCAGGAATGGAGCGATGGCCAGTTAACGAGTGAGTACAGATCACAATGATGAGTAGTGAAAGGGGCACCAGTGACCAAACGGGGTGCTGAGTGATGAATAATCGGGTTTATGAAGAAGTTTTTAGAAGCAGTCCTATAAATGATGTCACCATAATCTAAGATGGAAGGATCGCCATGTTGACCAAGGTTTGCGTTGCAGAACGAGTAAGGATGACCTGTTGCTATAGAAACCCAATTCTAGAATGACTTTAGAAAGTAATGAATTATGTGAATGTCAGATGAAAGTGTGCTGCCAAGCCAGATACCGATACTGACGAGCTGTAGCTCTGTTCCATCCAGGGAAACAACACTAGGGTGTGGCTGATAAGAAGAAGAAGAAGAAAATATCATTTCTATAGCGCCTCTCAAGATAAAAATCACGAGGCGCTTCACAAAACAAAAAATATAAAATTTGTAAAAATATAAAAAAGCATTTTGAAAATGTTTAAAAATATATTTAAAATGAGCAAGAATAAGCAATTGCGATTTAAAAGAAAAAATGTAAAGAAAGAGAGAGAGTGAACAGGAAAGAGGGAAACCAGTGGATCCTGAGGAAGGTGGAATAGGTGGGGAGAGCAGAATAGAGAGAGAGAGGTGAAGAAGGTCATACAAAAGCCAGCTTGAACAAGTGAGTCTTCAGCTGCTTTTTGCTTTTTTAAAGTGAGAAGTTTAATGAGAAATTAAAATCAATAGTACAATATAATAGTATAACAAAGAAACATTTGCAGGTTTACAAGCAAATACACACTTACACAATGCTAAGAATGGGCGCAGGCAGAAGCATGAGCTTATAAGCCCAGCCCCCCAAACCCTTTGAACTTGAACAAAATTTTAGAATAGCATACCGATTCCATAATTTTTACATCATGTTTGAAATGTATGGGAATATATTCAAATCCCCATTCTAGCTTTATGAAAAAAAACAATGACCTTTAATATTTTATGCATTTTTTCATTGACTTGATTCATAATATTTAATCACATATGATTTAAAAAAAACCTTAAACTTTACCATTGTTGAACAATCTTTTTGCTCCTGGTCTAATTTATTCCACACATCAACCCCAACACAAGAAACACAAAGTTGTTTCATTTTAGTTCTTACTTAAGGCTTTTTGAACATGTTATACCCTCTGAGATCATAAACACTCTCTCTGATCTGGAACAGATCCTGAATTTGTTTTGGCATCAAATTATACATCACTTTATACATAAACTGTGCAGTTCTTAATGTAAATAATTCTCTTAGCTTTAATACTCTTAAACGAGTAAAAAGTAAATGTGTATGCTCTCTACAAGCTGCTTTATTTACAAGTCGGATTACTCTCTTCTGAATTATAAACAAAGGTTTTTTTTTGAAGGAGACCACTGAGTCCACTGATCTCAGGCTCAGGGGGAGAGAGGTCCAGACTCTGGGGGCCACAGCAGCAGATGATCTGTCACCTTTGACCTTTAGCCTGGTGCTGCACAACCAGTAGGCTTTGATCACTGGACCTCAGGGACCTGCTGGGGGTGTAGGGACTAAGAAGATCACCAATGTAAGATGGTGCTTGTCCATGTAAGGCCCTATAGACCAGAACCAGGATCTTGAAATGAACCCTGAAGTTGACTGGCAGCCAGTGAAGCTGGAGGAGAAGCGGGGTGATGTGGGTGTGTTTGGAGGACTTGGTCAGAAGCCGAGCACAGACGTTCTGAACCACCTGTAGACGGTTCAGGGAGGTTCTGCTCAGACACGTGAAAAGAGAGTTACAGTAGTCTAAGCGTGAGGAGATGAAGGTGTGGAGAACTGTCTCAAGTTCAGAGCGGGACAGAATGGGACTCAGCTTAGCAACGTTCCTGAGATGGAAGAAGGAAGAGCCAACAAGAGAACTGACATGAGAATCCAGGGTGAGAGCTGGGTCAAAGGTCACACCAAGATTCCTGACAGGAGGTTTGGTGTGAGAAGCAAGCTGACAAAGAGAGTCTCTGACTTTGGGAACCAGCTTGTCTGGGGCACAGATGAGGATCTCAGTCTGATCTTCATTCAGCTGAAGAAAGCTCCCACCATCCAGGTTCTGATAGAGTCTAAGCAGGTGTGTAACAGCTGCAGCTTAGACATCTCATGGGACTTAAAGGAGATGTACAGTTGGATGTCATCTGCATAAAGATGGTAGGAGATTCCTTTGAAGGAGCTCAGGAGGTGCTGAAGAGGAAGCAGACAGAGGAGGAAGAGCAGAGGCCCCAGCACAGAACCTTGTGGGACACCATGGGTAAGAGAGGTGGTGGAGGACCTAAACTTGGAGACGGCCACAGAAAAGGAGCGCTCAGAGAGATAAGAGGAGAACCACTCCAGAGCAGATCCTGATAGGCCTACCCAGTCTCTCAGCCTCTCCAGTAGCAGGTGATGGTCAACAGTGTCAAAGGCTGCAGTCAGGTCCAGCAGGACCAGAACAGAACAGTCCCCTGCATCACTGTGAGTCAGAAGGTCATTAGAGACCCTAAGAAGAGCTGTTTCAGTAGAATGAGCTCTACGAAAACCTGACTGGAAGCTATCATAGATGTTATGTTCATCAAGAACAGCTGTGAGTTGTTTAGCCACAACCTTTTCCAAGATCTTAGAGATGAACGGAAGTTTAGAGATGGGTCTGAAGCTGCTATGGAGAGAGGGGTCGAGACTCGTTTTTTTAAGAAGCGGGTGGATTACAGCGTTCTTAAAGTAAGCAGGGACCTGACCAGAGACCAGAGAAGCATTAATTATAGAGAGCACGCTGGGACCAATGGACTGAAAAGCACTTTTAAACAAAGATGAGGGTAAGATGTGGAGGGGGCATGCAGAGGTCTTCATAGAGTTAACTAGTTTGGTTAACTCAGGCAAAGAAACCGGAGCAAAGCTATCTAGGATGATGGGCCTGGTTGGAGTCGGGAGAGGCGGCGATAAGGCTGAAGGAGAGATGCTAGATCTAACCTTAT